>NW_013575601.1:614-2221 GCF_000499745.2 Eimeria mitis | reverse complement strand
GGCTCAACTCTATGCATATGCATGCACGCACTAGTGCTCAGCACTTGTTACCAGTACTCTACGTGATGGGAGCTGCACAGTTGTTTTTTTTTCTGAAGCTACGGCGAGCGGATGCAACCTATCAGTCCCTTCCCCGGCGCAGTGTCTGCGCATACACCCCGCGGGCGGCAGAGAGAGGAGAAAGCACCCCGCAAGGGTACTCGCAGAAAACGTCAGCTGAATCAAGAAATGAAATATAACTCCAATATATTAAACATTCAACTCAGATCATTCCACCGCGAGACAAACTTATGCATGCGGCATGCATGCAGCATGTCGGGGGTCGACGAGACAGTGCTTCTATCAACGTCCCCAGCGTCATTTGTTTCTTCTAAACTAAAGAGTGAACGCGGCGCCAAGAGGAAACAGAACATAAGAAACTCCTACGCAGTGCAGCTTTGCTGCAGGAAACGACGGAGAAATGCATGCACCCGGAGGGGACTCGGACGCCAGCGTGACCTGTGTACGCTTGTGCATGCATTCACAAGTTTGTTGGTCTCGCATGCGATTACATCCCTGCTCGTACTGCATGCAGCCCTTCAAGCAAAGTTACTTATTGGGAGATATATGAAGCGCGTCGCCGCCAAAAGATTCATCAGACACCGGAGAGCGTTTCTAGTTTGTGCATTCCCTGATTGCTGCAGCCCCTTTTTTATAACGACCGATGCAAGAAACACCGCAACTGGGGTAATGCATTATCAACAAGATGGCGGCGGGAGAAAAGGAGAAGTAATCTCCTGCTGGTCACAACACCTCAAGAGAAGAGAAGAGAAAAGAAGAGAAGAGAAAGGCGGGCTGCGGCGGAGTAGCAGACCGCCGAGAGTTTCTATACGGCAGGCGTATCACCTCTAAACTAGCCATCAATCCTTGACCCTCTTACAGAGAATTTTTAAGACTGGAATAACGAAAGAGCTGTTGAGTGAGTTTGTCAGCCCGCCCCCACAGCTTCACAGTCAAGTACACCGCGGGGACCACCAACCCGCTCGCTAGTACACCCCCCGACGGCTCCGATGCTTGCCGGCGATGGTTCCCCTTTCCTTTCAAATAATTTTTACTTTAGTTAGAGCTGAGATACTGGCGGGGGGCTGCACTTCTCGGTAGCCTCAGCAACGAGCGAGGAGGTAAGCACTCCAGCATAGAAGAGAATGTAAAGGCAAACTCAGCAGCACGGGCACCGAGTTCATCCGCAGCTCAAGTTGAGTTGCAGCAGAAGGAGTGGCGCAGGTGTACACTAAAAATATCTTTAAACTCCACAGTTTTATAAAAGTAAATATTTTTGGATGGGATCTATCGAGTGCAGCTAGCACGGCCCCAGGGAGATATCCCCCGGCAGAGAGTTCATACGGAGCTCACCAGCCGCATGCATGCTCGTGCAGTGGTGCTTGCGAGTATACACCCAGAAAAAAAAAACATATGATGCGGGTTCGATTCCCCCTTATGCAGCATTTGCTTGTAATGCAGTGGCGGCCCCGGCCCGCTACTCTCCAGGGTCGCTCGCATGCAGGAAAGTACTCTCGACGGCTGCGGTGTATGCACAGCTGTGAACACCCAGAGCACGAGAGAGAAAG
>NW_013575601.1:0-537 GCF_000499745.2 Eimeria mitis | reverse complement strand
CCCCCCCCGCCCCTCTGTAGTTTTACTTATCCCTTGCTGTGTGATATAGTGGATGAGAGTCTGCGCTGCTGGGGGTGTGTGGGGGTGGCAGATGTTAGTTTGTGTGTATGTACACTTCTCCATGAGTTCAGGCTGCATGCAGAGAACCGCTTAGCTGTTGAGAAAAGATACACGGGGCTGATGCTGACGCATGCAGCCGAGGGTTTTGGTGTGTCTGCGTACGCAGCACTAGCTGCAGCAGCCTTTGTTGCTGCTCATATCTTATCTCCATCTGCTGCTTTTTATAAATTTTTGTTTTGGGGGTTTTAATATGTTGCAGCTCACCGCCACCGCGGGCTCAGATCGAGGGTTTTCATTACAGTTTACTGGTTAGGGTGTATGGTTTAGTATGAAGGGTTTAGGGTTTAGGGTTTAGGGTTTAGGTTCTAGGGTCTAAGGTGAAGGGTTAGATGTTATACCTCTAGAGTTTAGAGTCCAGGGTTTAGGGTTTAGGGTTTAGGGTTTAGGGTTTAGGGTTTAGGGTTTAGGGTTTAGGGT
>NW_013575600.1:8608-15232 GCF_000499745.2 Eimeria mitis | reverse complement strand
GTACTAGCATAGCCTGTCTAGGCTTGTATTTACATTTCTCTTGGCGTGTATACTGGCTACTGACGGCCAGAGAAGAGTATAACAACTGTCTACAGTGTTAGTGCATGCAACACAGCGCGCTTCGCTGTGCTTGCATGTGGGGTCCCAAAGGAAGCTGCAGCTGTATAGCTTTCTCCGTCTCTAGGTTTTCTGCGTCTTCCTACTTGCGAGCATGCTGGCCACTGAGGGCCAAGCACCCGCTCAGCAATCGTCTATGGTGTTAGCGCATGCAAGTATAGGGCTTGGTTGTGCGTGCATATGGAGCTTCGTTGCTGCACGGGTTGCAGCAGCTTGTGGTGCAACTCGTGCCAGGATACCGCCTCTTCCCTGGCCCCAAGCCCTTGGGCCATGAGTCCCAGGCAGCCTGGTGACTGCAGAAAAAGTCAGTGGTTTTTATATCTTATAAGTACTTTGACTAGATTGCAGTTTGCAACTGCACTCAGAAAAGGCCTCGGACTCTCGTTCCAAGCAATATGTTCAGAAACTGAAACTTACGAGAGGCTGGTTCCTCTCCACGCCAGCTCCAGGCCCGTGTTCGCCTATTTTCATGGACCTTGAGGAATGGCGGGGAGCTCAGCTGCTTTTGGGAACTAGTATCTTACGTCTCTGACTCTACTGCTGTAGGATTGATTATAGATCTGATCTGAACAATATGATCTAGGCATGCCGTGGGTTGCCCAGCCAGGGGAGGCTGTTACGGTTCGTATTCTATGAAGCAATGAGAGAGTGCACATCGCAGGGCTCCCAATGCCATTTATATCATTTGCCCTTGCAAAAGAGAAATGGTATCCCAGGAAACAATGGGCCGAAGGCGGCCATACACAGCGGCGAGAAGCTGCAGAAAGCGGTGGAGAAACACATGAATTCCGCCGTGGCGGTTTCAAGAGAATCGCAGTTTGGGGAGCTAGGAGCGGATGCGCCACCAGCCGCCCTTTTTCCTCGCCAACACCAGATTGTGTAGAAAGGCGCTAGTTGACTGCTGTGCTTTGCCCTTTCCTAGAAATTCATCCGCTTGCCGCTCAATTTACTCTCCAAAATGGGGGCATCACCGGTACCTTGGAACGAAACTTCGGGCTCCACCGTGAACGAGTTGAGTGCGGTGCATTGAGCCTCCAGCGGGTGACCTGCCCACCGGTAGCTCTTTGTTATTGAATGCATTTGAGAACTCTTCCTTCAATTGTGCCAGTTTCTGCCGTTCCTCATGTGCTAACTGGAATAAATTCCTCAAGACTGTGGCCTTCGCCAGAGCATCACGAGGGGGTGCATAAATATCTCCGTCGTTCCCTTCATTGCATCTGCTCTGCATGAGGGCATCTGAGCTCAGCTGCCCCTGAGAGAGAGAAGATCTACTCTTCTGAGCATAGAAGGTGCAAATGCAGTTGGGAGTGCAGAGAAGTGCACATTCTCATCACTTCCTGAGGAAAAGGCTTCTATAACTTCATAAGATGAACGCATTTGCTGCTTTCACTGGGTCGCCCACCATATGCCTAGGCTACTGCCTTGTCCTTGTCATGTTAATGTACCAAGTTTTGGACTTGTCTTCACCGAGAAGTGATATTTCTCTTTGTAAAGCTCTAGCGACGGCTTCACTTGCTTAGATTTTCTCAGTTCCGCCATAGCCAGCTCCCACCGCCGTGTGTCCCCTTATAATAAAGCCAAAAGTAATTGTATTTCTTGCGCTGAGTTTTCTAGGAGGAGATACAAGTCTAGGGAACGAACGACCTCTGCGTTCCAGAGTTCATCATATCGCGGTGCTCGGCGCAGTCGTAGGCATGCCTCATGAGTTNAAGAGGCTAAAATGTGAAAGATTTTGTTTAAGGAAAAGAAAATTGTTTTTTATTTGATTTTATTATTATTATTTCAGCTATGCACGAGGCCACCACGTGACGATGAGATTTGTGCCCCGGACCTGCCCCGGTGAATCAGAGGGTGCTACAAAGAGTAATGCGTGCTTTCCTGCTTTGTAGAAGGAGAAAAGCACGCTCCAATGAAGGTAAAGGCTTCATGCACGAGTGCGTCACACAGCAGCTGACCTCGCTCCTTTGTCCCCAGGCATCCTGGGCGATGAACTCAGGGCCTGAGGTTGTGAAGGACAAGGCAGCCTAATTGGAGTTGCAGCACACCTCGCTGGAGCTGGCTATGCAAGCCAGCCTCTACCGAAGCTTCCGTTACTGCATGCTTTGCCTGAGAATCCACTTGTAGAACGCTTCCGTCTCTCTGCATCAAACGTAGAGAGGCCTAGTGAATGCTCCCATGCTAACCGCAGGCGGATCAAGCTACAATATAACTGCATTTATTTTGGTTCAGTTTAATTTAGTGTAGCGTTGTCAGCGTGCGGTTGGCGCAGGAGCATTCACGTGAGCTTGCTAGGTTAGCTTCAAGCAAATACAAACGCCTTATAAGCGTATACAGAGGTAAAGGATACACTAAAGGGAGCTTTGTGAAAGCTTCCTTGTGCACACACGTGAGGCTGGCTTGCATCGCCAGCTGCGGCGAAGTGCACTTGAACTGCGGCTATGCTGCATCCCCCCCGGCAACTCCAGGCCCTCATATGAACGCCCAGGATGTGTGAGGACAGCGCGGGGAGGTCAAATGCTTTCTGAGGAAACTCTTATTTCAAGCTTTTGGGTTCACTGCAGCTCGGCTTAGTCGTTGACTAGGGCGGCACAGCAGGCAATACATGTATTAGAGTGTAATTTGATTCTATTTGAGTGTATGAAAGTTAATAGAATTTAATGTAATTTAAATAAATATAGTTTAATTTAATTTGTGTTAATATAATATANATGAAAGTTAATAGAATTTAATGTAATTTAAATAAATATAGTTTAATTTAATTTGTGTTAATATAATATAATTTATTGATTTGTATGGAAATTGATAGCTTATATGGTGTTTGTTTGCTCTGTTGTATGTTCCCCCTCGCATGCCCCCCATTCCAGCCCATGCGGTGATGCGGGGAGATTCTGTCGCAGAAGCTGGGGGATTCGTTGTGGGGTTTATTGATATTCATTGCTTATTTATTCAAGTTTCCCATCGACAGCACCGGTGCTGGTGGGACCCACATGCTTACCTTGCGGGCGTGCCTCGCAACAGAGAAAAAAAACGGGTACAGAGAGGGGGCAAACTGGTTGACGCCTCTCTTCATTCTTTTTGCCCCATAGGTTTAATATTTCTTTTCTTTTTTGAAATTGAAAAAACCAGAGTTTTCTCTGGTTTATACCGCTGAGTTCACTCGGTTCTTGCCGTTCTTCTCCTGTACTCTGCCGTAGTATATCACACGACACCTTTTTCAGGTGTATAGACACCCCTTTTTGACCGGCGACGAACGAACGTGCTTCATTGCAAGAAAGCGCGAGATTTTTGCATATATGTTACAGCTTTTCCGCTACAACTTCTTCTTGCGGCTATTTGTCGCATTTTTCCTCTTTATTCAACTTTTTTCGCACATCTAGGCATCTAAATACCAGGCCAACTACTCGGAGCCGAGAGCAGGCCAAAAGACGCCGTCGCCGCGTGCCTGAGGATATATATAAAGAAGGATTTCAATTGGAATTCTCTACAAAGTAATCACTCCTTCTACTCAATCTGAGTAGTCTTTATCTATGAAATGACTCGCCGGAAGCGTTTATCTATCAGCTGCGTTCATATTGCACCGAGAAAGAATAGGGGTTTCACAAAGGATCCACTATCTTATACAAAATACAAGGGAAAGCATTCAATAGGCGAAGGATATTCAGCTCTTTGTGTGTAAGCTACGGTACGTGAAGCACCGCCAGCTAGAGCCTTGCAGGCAGAGATTTCTCTTTATCTCTCTTTTCTGCAGGGTTCGTTGTTTTATTCGTTGGATGTGATGATTCTTCACTGATTAAGTTTATACTTTATCAGCACCACCACCATCACCGACAGAAGCGAAGGTCTATCTGTTGTTGTTGCTCGGGGGCAATGGCCCTCCCAGCTGTCGCCGTCAGGCTGAGGGCTCCCGTGCATGCTGCTGAGGGGGGCCCTTCTGTGGTCCCCCTGCGGCCTGGGTTTATCCAGACGGAGACGAGGGATGGAGCGCATGCACAGCAGAGCATAGAGGTATCAGGAGACGGCTCAAACGATTCAAACTGCCGCCGCTGCACAAACTGCAGCAGCGGTGCAGCAGCAGGTGCAGCAGCAGCAGCAGCAGCTGCTGTAGCAGGTGCAGCAGCAGCTGCTGCACCTGCTGCTGGTGGTGTTGGGGTCCGATCATCGTCATCTCGTAAGCCCTTGTTTGAAGTATCTGCTGCTGATGCATCTATTGTTGCTTCTGTTGCTGCTCTGCTGCAGCATCTCGGTATGCAGAACAGCTCAGAGGGGTGCGGGGCCCCCTGCTTCCTAAGTGCAACAGAGCCAATGATAAGCATGCCTGACTACCTAGAACGTTTAGCTCGGTTTTTTCAGTGTAGCGGCGAGTGTTTCGTGCTGGCCCTGGTGTATATCGACAGACTGCTGCAGATGAACAGCAACGTCTGGCTGTGCCCACTAAACCTTCATCGTCTGGCGGTGACGGCGCTCATGGTTGCAGTTAAGTTCGCCGATGATACATTCTACTCAAACGCTTACTACGCAAAGGTTGGGGGCCTACCCCTCCAGGAGATGAACCACCTAGAGGCCACGCTGCTGCGCATGCTGCACTTCAGGCTGCATGTTATGCCGTGGGAGTTTCACAAATATTTTAAACTTGTATTAGACTCACCCTTTGCTACACGCCGACCCCGGGCTATATGCACCAGCACCAGCACCAGCAGCAGCAGCAGCAGCAGCAGCAGCAGCAGCAGCAGCCAGCCGTCATCGCCCCCATCCGCTGCATCTGTTGAGGACGGATCCAGCAGCAGCAGCGGGAATAGAAGCAGCAACAGCAACAGCAGCAGCAGCAACAGCAGCAGCAGTAACAGCAACAGCAATACGAATCTTGATGGTTTGGGTTGCGGCAGCAGCAGCAGGGGCAGCAGCAGCAGCAGTGGCAAAGCACCGCAGCAGCAGTGCGGCAATACGTGCTGCTCTCCGTCTTCTTCTGGCTCAACAGGATGCTTCTCTGGCAGCTCCCAGTCCGTATCCCCCCCCTCAACCCCTGAGGCTTCTGCTGCAGCTAAGTCTCCTCTGCAGCAGCAGCAGCAGCAGCAGCAGCAGGAGTTATCCAGCAACAACAACAGCAGCACCAGCAGCAGCAGCAGCAGCAGCAGCAGGAGTAAGAACAATACTAGTAGTAGTAGCAGCTGGTGCTCACCAGAACAGCTGGTGAAGCGTACAGCTGACGACGATCACCACCCCCATGAAACACATATAGAGAGAATAGGCTGCAAGGGGGAGGGGCCCTGGGTACCCTCAGCAGCACACTGCGGGGCCCCGCAGCCAGCATCTATGTGAAGGGTTTTGTATTGTATTCTATTATAAATAAATAAATAAATAAAATAAATAAAATAAATAAATTAATAAATTAATAAATAAATAAATTCATACAGAGATCGCGGCCATCATGCTGCTTCTCTTATATATGCAGCTGCGGTGTATATGCAGCTGCGGTGTATGCACAAGTCTTTATATATTTGTTGGGTTTCAATGTCTGTCGTTTTAAACAGGCAGAGCCGAGTAATTTATTTATTTATTTATTTATTTATTTATTTATTTATTTATTTATATTTATTTATTTATTTATTATGGAGCTGAGCTCACTAAAACTGCGGCTTTCTCTTTCTCTATAGAGACAGAGAGCAGCCTGCAAGTAGTAGTAATATACTAACACAGACAGCAGCACACACTCACAACAAAATACTATAAGAAGCTCAGCAACACATACATACATATATATATATATATATATATATATATATATATATATATATATATATATATATATATATATATGTATGTGCCGCTGTGCCTTCACAATGCACAGAGGAGATATTTACTCTTCTCTATTGTTTTTACATTTGAAACAAAACTTTTCGTATACACTCAAAGCAAATGTTTTACACAGCAATTCCGGTCCACTGGTTCCTAGGGGTGCTGCAGCAGTAGCGAGCTGCAGTAGAAGTAGCGCTGCAGCAGCAGCAGCAGGAGTGCTGCAGCAGCAGCAGCAGTGCTGAAGCAGCAGTAGTGCTGCTGCACCAGCAGTAGTGCTCCAGCAGCAGTATTGCTGCAGCAGAAGTAGTGCTGCAGCAGCAGTATTGCTGCAGCAGCAGTATTGCTGCAGCAGCAGTATTGCTGCAGCAGCAGTATTGCTGCAGCAGCAGCAGTATTGCTGCAGCAGCAGCAGCAGCGTGAATGGTGGATATTATTCACTGCTGTAGAACAGCGTCAACAATAGCTTGCAGCACAGCTGGGCTTCTCCCCGCTGCTGCAGCAGTTATGCAGTTTCCCACTCTTATGCTGAGCGCGGCGCTCTCCGCGCGGACCCAGACCCGGCCATTGAGGCCCGTGGCCATCTCAAAGGGGAGGCGCTGCCCCAGCAGCTGCAGCACCAAGCTATCGCGACACAGCAGGCTGCAGCAACACATACATATATATATATATATATATATATATATATATATATATATATATATATATATATATATA
>NW_013575600.1:0-8509 GCF_000499745.2 Eimeria mitis | reverse complement strand
CTTGTTGTATAGACTAATAAATTATGTACATTCAAGTGTTAGTCAGTGTATAACTAGCAGAGCAACACCAACACGGGTAACTGCAGCAGAAAAAGCAGCAGCAGCAGCAGCAGCAGCAGCAGCAGCAGCAGCAGCAGCAGCAGCAGCAGCAGCAGCAGCAACACTGCAGCAGGCAGAGTCATCAGACCTGAATGCAAAAGGAATAGGAACCTCAATGACTATGCCTCCTTTGAGCTCTCCTAGAACCTTCTCGTTGCTTGTCCATGGTTTGCTGCAGTTGCTGCTGCAGCAGGTTACATCAGCACCCAGCAGCGGAGATATATGTGAAACACGCAGCAGCAACACAGAACCTATACTCAGCATGGGCTTGCTGCGCCGCGTCGCACCCTCAAAGCCCGCGATCGCTGCCAGCCGCGCGGGAGCAAAGCCACGGATATTCACCTGCATACATATATAAATATAAATATAAATATATATATATATATATATATATATATATATATATAGATGATACTGTAGCTGTATATGCTGCACCGACGGCTCTTCTGTATGAGAGCCATCAGAGCATGGAGATGGTACTGAATATGCTGCAGTTTTTTTTTTATTGTTTCAGGTGAAGTGGTTGCGTACACCGTAATACTCAGATCCTTTTGAGTGAACAACACCGACGACGATGTCGCCTACTCGCGGGGTGTATATGTTGTGGCTGCTGATAGAAACGTAGGTGGGGGCGTGGGGGGGCAGAGCGTGACGCGGCAGCAATACAGATGCCGTTCTAGCTTTCACACAATACCCTGCTCCATCTATATCTACTGAAGATTCCCGCTGCTGCTGCTGCTGCTGCTGCTGCTGCTGCTGCTGCTGCGGGTCTGTATTCCCAGCAGACTGAGCCACGGGGGTATGCACAGCACTCCAGTCAAAGGAACGGGCTACACCTGCTGCTGCTGCTGCAGAGGCGGAGGCAGCAGCTGCTGCTTCTGCTGCTGTTCCTTCTGAAGGTCGAATCAAAGGGCAGTAATCCCCAGGAAGAAATACAGAAAGTCCTTCTGCTGCCATTTCGTCTACATATATATGCACGGCGCAGAGAGAGCGACAAAAGCAAAGAAAGCTGCGATCAAGCAATAAAAAAAAATAAAAAAGGAAAACAGAAACGATAGATACACAGCTGAGCTGTAGCAGAAACTCAAAAGAAGAAAATGCTTGCACGGCGGGATGCTTGGCTTATAAGAGAGGTATACCGCAACTGGGCGTTTGTGTGGCGGCCAGCCTGCAGCAACGCGAGCCCATGAGGCGCAGCAGGCGGAAAATATTATATATTTTGCTTCACTCAACCATATTATTCAACTTTTAGGACGTTGTAAGCCGCATTTGCTCGTAGACGCCAATCCACAGCGCCTCTTCCCGCTGCAGGGCCCCCCCTACGCACGAAGAAACGGCACTTNCTCGTAGACGCCAATCCACAGCGCCTCTTCCCGCTGCAGGGCCCCCCCTACGCACGAAGAAACGGCACTTGCCGTTGCATATGCTCGTTGCTTAGTTGCAAAGTAAAAGAAATACAAAAAATATAGTTATTCAGGTGAAATGAAACCATGATATGCGAAGTGTAGTGATGAAGACCCCCAGGCGCGATGAGGTTCAGCAGGCGTGGGGCCCCCAGGCATATGTAGATCTTTATCCTCACCATCGATTGTTTACATATTTTTGTTTATATTTTCAGAAAATTATAGCGTTTAAAATAATTAATTATATAAATACTGTATAAATATGCTTAGCCTGCGGTAGTTCCGCCGTTTCAGTGCATTGTGCTACTCCGTATAAGCATTTCTTCGTATGAGTTTGTTGCTGCTGTATTCCTGTCCTTCCTTCTCTGAATATCTAAGTTAGAACGAGAACATTAATTTTTTTTATCTATTTTCTTTATATTTATGTATTTTTTCTTTTGTTCTTCTCAAAAGAAATGGCTTTCCCTGAGGACTGGGGGCCCCCTCCTCAATTCGCAGCATTGCGAGTCACTGCAGAAGGTGTACCGCTCAGCATACACACAGAGCCACATACGGGTGCTGTAGAAAGCGAANGCGAGTCACTGCAGAAGGTGTACCGCTCAGCATACACACAGAGCCACATACGGGTGCTGTAGAAAGCGAAGAAAAGAAACTGAATTCTTCAGCAGCAGCGCCAGAGGAATACTTGAACCAGGGCTCAGGCGATGATGAGAAAGCCGCAGTTTTCTTTGCTGTGAAAGGATGCCCCACCGCCAGCAACGATATGCTGGTTAGATACTGAATGACTTATTATCTCTTTCTAAATAAACTGTAACTAGAGGCATTGAGTTCTCCTGCAGGCTGAAGTAATAGCAAGCCCTCTGTACATGCATTGCCTGTCCCTCACCATAATCTCTGCTTCCCCCGTTGGCTGTACTGCTCTCGCGTATAGGTTTCTATGCATGTTTCTTGGTGTGTATGCTTCTCTGTGTCTTTGATTCTACTCCCTCTCTCACATTCCCTCTCGTATGTACCTCTGTTTATATCTCTGGCTCCGTCTGCCCCGAAGCGGGGCCGCGTTCATCTTAATAAGAGGCATATCTGTGCACTTCTGATGTGTGTCGTTGTGTATTTCAGTCTGTGTACTTCTCTCTGTGTTTCTCTTTCTCTTCTTGCCTGTATTGGGTATTTGCTGCATGAGTTGCTGCTGCATTTTCAGGTGAAAAAAGGGGAATATGAGGGAGGTTTCTCAATATGGGAGTGTACGTGGGACCTTTTGGGTTTCTTACAAAAGGAAGAGAAAGCGAAAGCTAAACAAGTTCGTGTTCTGCTTACCAGTGGCCATGTGCTGGACCTGGGTGCGTCATCTGGCTGCGAATGCTTCTCTGTATATCCTTAATTTTTTCTCTGTGCTTCATGCAATACATCGGCTGAAATATTTACAAAACAGAAACAGAAAGAATTCATGACCGTGTATCTTATTCTGTTTTCTTTATGTTTCATCGTGAACACAAAGAAGCTGTTCTGCTTGCAGGATGCGGCCATGGCTTGNTTCTGTTTTCTTTATGTTTCATCGTGAACACAAAGAAGCTGTTCTGCTTGCAGGATGCGGCCATGGCTTGTTGGGCATCTGGGCTCTCAAGAGCGGCGCCTCGGCCGTGGTATTTCAGGACTTAAACAAGGATGTGAGACTTTATTATAATAAAACTGCATGCATATGCATTCTTTTTTGCATGCATATCCCCCGTATTCCCGCCCCGACAGAATTCATGTTGCTGCAGGTGGCTCTCGTGTTCAGCTTACTATGGATGCGTGGCCACGCGTGGTCTGGCTGAGCAGTTTAGTAGTTCTGTTCGTTGCTTTTTTTTATGCATCTGACTGTTGATAGAATTGATAGTAAATTAGTTCATTAGAGAAGTGAGCGGCTGGCTAGCTTTCTAGTTTGTTCGCTAGTAGTTTAGTATGGAAATGTTGATCCCCTGGTGGACACCGATCGTTCGTTTGTATCTTTTCTGATCAGTTGGCTAGCTAGTTTGTTACTTGGGTAGTTTGCCCGCTGATGCATATGCTCATATATGTGACTGTGAGCTCCTTANTGTAAAACCCTTCCTCTTTCCCTCGTGTTCTTGTTCTCTTCTCGTTCGAAGGTGCTCAACTTAGCAACTCGCTGGAACATCCTGAAGAATACGGAGAATGACCGCGTTGGCGTTGCCTTGCAACAGCAGCATGAGTTGTCTGTTCCCATTCATGCCGCCGTTCCCTCGCCTTCAGCCGCCGAACTCGGTGCTACTGGGGCAGCCTCTGCCTCTGTAGATGTTATGGGTAACCCAACGCAAGACGAGGGCAACGCACAGAAAAAGGGCGGGGGAAGCTTTACTCTCCTGCACGGCCGCGCCCTTTGCGTGGCAGCGTCCTGGGAAGAGTACCCTAAGATTTGCTGTTCATGCCAATGTGCAAGAACAAAAGCACCGGCAGAGATGAAAGCAAGCGAAAATACAAAAACAAATTCCGAAGAACAGATAGAGATGGTGGCAGAGAGCAATGGGTTGACAGCCCCAGCAGCAACCCCAGACTCAGCAACTGAAACTCTACGCCAGTCCAAGGCACGAGAAATTCAATATAGTTTGATTTTCTGCTCCGAAGGAACATACAGAGAGGAAACTTTTGAGCCCCTTGCGGAAATATTTAAACGTTTACTTCACAAGGACGGGATCGCTCTTATCGCCTCCAAGAGGTGAGATAATAAATATTTACTTTTTACTTTATTTTTATTTTACTCTTCTTCTTGACGTGTCCTTTGTAAACCCCAGTAAATTCGTTTTTAAGTTTTCTCTTTGTTGCATGTTCTCTACGAATTCAATATAGCTTCGGTTCCAGTATATAATTGAAATATCTTGTTATAAGAAGCCATTGCTACCTCTCGACGCCAATTAGAATATATTTTCTATTATATATTTATTTATTTCTCAATATATATATATATATATATATATATATATATATATATATATATATAAATTTTTTTATATTATTTATTTCTCTTCTCTCTTGTCTTAATATATGTAGTGTCTGCTCCACGCATCAAGTTACAACAAAGCCATTCCTGCCGATATGCTGAAATCCTCACTGTACAGCTTTTCTTCTCTCTTTTACATCCCCGTTCAACTTTTGTATTCTTGTTTGTTGAAGGTATTATTTCGGCATTGGCGGCGGGTCTTTGGCGTTTATATCCTTTCTTCGCGAGAAATACGCCGACTCTCTTTCCGTTGAAGTGGCAGCATCATATAGGGGTGTGAACTCCAACAACTTTAGAGATGTTTTGCTAATTAGGAACAAGGGAAAGCCAGAAGAATAAATATAAACAAAATTTAGTTGAAAAACTGGAGTCGCTATACACTGCTTCCCTCCCCACCTTCTGAAGCATACTCGACGACAGACACAGTATATGCATCTTTTTCTGTTATTTTAGTCTCGTCAACCCGCGATGAGTCCAGCATTTTTTTCTTTTTTTGAATGCCTTAGCTCGCACCTCCACGCAGACGGCTTGGTGGTGCGCCGTTGTAGGGCACTGCAACTTCGGCTTGTTTCTGCGCTGCCTGCATATTAATTAACTGAGTTTCAGTTTTATGGTATTCATACACTAGCTTCTTATATGTTCAGTCATGCAGTGTTAAACATACATCTAGACTCGAATCCCTACGATCTCGTTCTCTCTTACCCAGCAGCATCCTTCCCCGATGCTATTTTACATTTAATATGGGTTTAATAATAATATATAATATAAAATATAATTTAATAATACACTTAGAAGGCTTTGTTACGCCGAATCCCCGTCCTAAGGGGCTCGTATCTATTAGCATTCACTGTAAAAATTGGCTCTAATACGTTAGTGAGATTCACTGTGTAAAACTTCTATAGATGTGAACACTCGTTACTACTAACAAGTCCTAGGATTACGACAACTACCAAGAGATATTATGGGGACGAGGCTCTTCTGTTTCTTCATTAGAATCCTAATTCATATTGCCATTCGTTATCTCTGAAACGGATATAGTTGCTTCATTCAGTTCTTATGCGAGCACTTTGTGGGTACAGTTGCTGGCCATCTCCGTCGCGGGTGCGCTCTGTCACAGCTCTATGTACTCTTGATTGCGACAGGAGTATTTGCTCATTTGTATTTTTCTCATTTGTAATTATTTCCATTACAATGAATTACACTGCAGGGTGCTGTTTTTAAACACAGTTCACTCGTGCAGCGTTGCCACTTCTGGCCGGAAAGAGCCAGCAGAATATCCGTTGCCTTCTACATACAGGATTTCATTTTATGTTTCTGAGCTGACTCTTCAAGCGGTCGGTGGAATAATTTCAGCGGATATATATCGATGTGCTGGATCTATCTCAGCGTATAGCTAATGGTCTGCTGCGTTCTGAGCGGAGGAAGGGGAGGGAGGCGAGAAGTACATAACAACAGAAAGAGAGCCCACTCTCCTGCCTATCCCCGTGTGCTAAGTCTCTGAAACAGGAGCAAAGAATAACCGGGTTACGAAAGTATATCCCTCAGCCCTCGTTGCCGTGTGTGGTGAGCACCGGGAAGAACTCATCGAAACCACGTAGTTCAGCCTAAAAGCGCTTAGTATGCAATTAAAAGCAAATAAACCGAGGATACCGTAGTTTATAACAGTTCCGGGATCCGGATTCGGTCTGGCTTGCGCTGCGGTTGAGCCCATGGTCAGGGATGGCAGTGACGCAACCGACACCGAGGTTATCCGTAAACCGGAAACAAGAGAAATATTTCCCTTGTAGAGAACTAATATCCTTTTGAGTGAGGTTTCATGCTTCTTAAAGTATAAATCAGACTTTTACTGCATGGACACAGGGACTTGCCTCCTGTAGTCAGTCAGGGGGGAATCGCATGGAGGCGAGCTGGGCTCAGCTCACTACACTACCGTGTGTGGTAACGATATCCATCTCTCTTATTTTATGCTTTCTCTGGCGTCATCAGCATCTCCGTTGGAATGCTATACAGCCCCTTTATCAATTACTAAAAGATCTCTCCCCTCGTCCCTAGGTAACGCAAGAGGCCGCTGCTAGGCTCCCAAGCTGGGTGGAGTGTTTGTTATGGCCACCCAAAGATGCATCAGCTGTATTCAAGATATTGCAGCTCTCAACATTACCCAAGAAGATCGCTGCACTCTACGTCCCTCAGTACCTTTAGAGCGGAAGATATCCGCTTCCACGCTGCACGTTCAGAAGGCCGCTGATGTCTCACCGTCCCTCTTCCTGCGTAAATAGCTCCAACTAGATTGAAGGCTTGAGCCTTCTCCATCTCGTCTCGGCCAGTTGCACCTGCGCAGACACCCGAAAAGCAAAACCATAGATACAATGTGAACTTCCCGTTGCACATGAAATCCTTCATTTGCTGCTTTCCGATATACCGTCGACAGTAAACACAAATCTACCGACTCTGTATTCACACAGCGCACGTATTCGTTGCACTTCTAGCCATCATCGTACTATAACTGGCATCTCATCGTCTTATATATATATATATATATATATATATATNATATATATATATATATATATATATATATATATATATATATATTATATATATATATATATATATATATATAGGAATAATATTTATTCCTACACTCAGTCTCACCTGGCCTCAAATGGGGCGGCTCGAGAGCAATATCCAGTTCAGGGATGTTGAGTGTCGTCTTAGGTTTCTGCATGTTCCACTCTGCAACACGAATGAGTGCAGGTAGTGCTGCTCTTGATTTCATAGGGTTTTCTGTGTCCGCCTGGGGTCCCTGTTGTTCTTCTGGCCCAAATAGCCACCGCTTCAATACACTGCAAGCATCTGCACCTGCTGGATCTTTTGAGTTTATGCAAAACGTTCTGAGATTCTCCAGCCAGATGCTTACAGGGGCCGACTTTCTATGCACACAGTCCCCAAGATGATCGCCGTTTCCGTCGTGTTCCTTGTCTGTGTTTCCACCCATATCTCTCTTCCTACTGTTTCGCGGGCTTCTCCTGTTGCCATCGCCAGCCTGCTGTACACCTCCAGTGGATTCCATGTCAGTACTTACGGAGAAGTCTTCAGGCATGAACGGGCGAAGGTCCTCAGCTGTCTGAACATCCAATGCATTCATCTGCAAAGACGGAGATATATGACTTGGGGTTTCCTCAGGTCCAGTATGCAACTCCACAGCTAACTCTGGTAAAAGAGCAAGGTCTCGCTGAAGCTTGTACAGCGCGAACTCATTAGGTGGTAAGTTTGGATTTGGTGGCTGTTGCGGTTGCTGCTGTTGCGGTTGCTGTTGCTGCTGTTGTGGCTCCTGCTGCTGGCCCTGCTGTTGTTGCTCCTGTTGTTTCGAGCCCTCCTCTTTTCCCTCGTCTGCATACACGAGACTTGCTGCGGGGGAACCGATGATAATAGCACGGCCCAGGAAAAAGGAGAGACTCTCCAGTTCTTCAGGGCCCGCAGAGAGCCAGTGGTCCATCTGGTCTCTGTAGCGACACGAAAGACTGAGAATAGGCAGAAGCTGTTGCGCAACATTCGCCGGTCCCCCGTTTGCTGCATGGTGAGCAAGCGACGCTTCTAGCCTCTCCAGGCATGCAGCCTGAGGAGTAGGAGTGGCTGGCTCCCGTGGCCCGCAGTGTTCTTTGTGAAACTTCTCGAAGGCTTTCAAGGCTGATACAGCGTCACTGAATACGTCGGCTCCCCGCAGGTCCGTGCGAGCTTCTAGAGGCCCCAAAAAGTGCTGTACTGCCTGCACATGTGAAACAAATGACACACCAGAAAACTTCCATCAAGAAACCCTAAACCCTAAACCCTAAACCCTAGACCCTAGACCCTAAAACGAGCAGGCCATATAAACAAAACACAGTAGATCTAAAGGTGCGCCTAGTTCTGCATAACATTCAACAATGAAATACACGATGGCGATGCGTAATGTGGCGTACCAACACATCGACAAGCATCTCGTGAACAGTAGTTCTTTGCCAGCAATGGTTTG
>NW_013575599.1:811-2223 GCF_000499745.2 Eimeria mitis | reverse complement strand
TTATATTTATATTTATTTATATTTATATTTATTTATATTTATTTATTTATATTTATATTTATTTATATTTTATTTATTTATATTTATATTTATTTATATTTTATTTATTTATATATATATTTATATTTATTTATATTTTATTTATTTATATTTATATTTATTTATATTTATTTATTTATATTTATATTTGTACTGACATCGTGGTGAGTGACGATATCCATCTCCACGTGAGAAGAGAAAAAATTGTAGCCCACCTCAACCAATACAAACGATGGCTGCATGCATGCATGCATGCATGCATGCATAAAAAAAATAAATAAATAAATAAATAAATAAATAAATAAATAAATACATAAATATAAATAAGTAAATATGTTAGATAAGTGAAAAAAAAATAAAAAAAAAAAATAAAAAAGACAGAACAAATAAATAAACGGAAATACATAAATATAAAAAGAATAAATAAAGATAAGTTAATAAAATAAATAAAATAAAATAAATAAAAATAAAACAAATAAAATAAATAAAAAAATAAAATAAATAAAATAAATAAAATAAAACAAAATAAACAAAATAAATAAAATAAATGAATCGAATGGATAAATGCAACAGAGAATTACATAAAAAAGATAAACAAAAAATTAATTTATTTTTTGTTTTTTATTTAATAGATAGAACACACAAACAAACAAACGAAAAAAAATAAAATAAATAAAATAAATAAAATAAATAAAATAAATAAAATAATTGTAGCATTCTTCTATTTATTATATAAAAAGTAAAATAAAATAAAATAAAAGAGCCACAGAAGCACCAACAAAACAAAAAAAAACAAAAACCGAGCTGAGGAGACAGTCGAATTTGGGGCTGCATGCATACATGCATGCATACATATATGCATGCATGCATGCAGCCCCAAACGCCTCCATGCATGCATGCATGCATGCATACATATATACGTGCATGCATGCATGCATGCAGCCCCAAACGCATGCATGCATGCATGCATGCATTGTTACCTCATGAACTTGAAATTCGATAGTCTTGAGAAAGCCCTCTCGCTGCTGCTGCACGGGCTGCAGCGTAGCAACAACTTGCTGCTGTGCTGCTGCTGCTGCTGCTGCTGCTGCTGCTGCTGCTGCTGTGCTTGATGCTAGAGATGCTGCTGCATGCACTGCAGCAGGACGAAAGAACTCAGAAGGAGACACAGGCGGAACACCCATCGTGCTGCAGTCACTCATCTAACACACACACACACACACACACACACACACAGTATATGCATGCATGCATGCATGCATGCATGCAGCCCCAAATGCATGCATGCATGCATCCATGCATGCGTTTTCAAGGGGCTCAGGTGTTCATACATCTCAATCGATTGAGGTGTACATACACCTCAACTGATTGAG
>NW_013575599.1:0-708 GCF_000499745.2 Eimeria mitis | reverse complement strand
TATATATATATATATATATATATTGTACCTGGTGTAGTTCGTGGGCGGGTAGGGTTTGTATAAACAAATCAAAAAGGAGACAGCTGTCTCCGTCCCCAGATAAAACCAAATGAAACGCAGAGTCCCCTTCTATACACAACAAACCCTAAACCCTAAACCCTAAACCCTTAAAACCCTCAAAACCCTAAACCCTAAACCCTAAACCCTAAAAGTTCAGTCTTCATCTGTAGCGAGCTACGCTGTCTCGTTTTTTTCTCTCTAAGCCATCGCATCTAAACGCTAAACCCTCAAAACCCTCAAAACCCTAAACCCTCAAAACCCTAAACCCTAAACCCTAAACCCTCGAGAGCTCACGTGAAGGTTTGAGTCTGTATATGCGCTCGCGGTGACCTCCCCCCACCGTCCAATCATAAACCGCCTCAACGTCTTTTGCTGCTCCGTCTTGCAGCTGAAACACAAAAAAAAAAGGGTTTAGGGTTTAGGGTTTAGGGTTTAGAGGGTCTTTGAGTTTCTAGGGTTTAGGGTCTAGAGGGTCTTTGAGTTTCTAGGGTTTGACTCTCTAGGGTTTAGAGGGTCTTTGAGTTTCTAGGGTTTAGGGTTTAGGGTTTTTTTGTGTTTCTAGGGTTTGAGTTTCTAGGGTTTAGGGTTTAGGGTTTAGGGTTTAGAACGAACGGCGATAGAGATGCTGCGGCTTTGATCCTCAATGAA
>NW_013575598.1:1626-2403 GCF_000499745.2 Eimeria mitis | reverse complement strand
GGGGTAGAGTAGAGAGAGGGTTGGGGTGTATAGGGAGGTGTTGCGGGCTGGTGAGGAGGAGAAGCTCTCTGGGTTTTCGTTTTCTTCTTTTTTGGGTTAAAACAAATCAGAGACAGCTAAAAATTTTACTGTATACTGCGGGGTTACTCATATCTTCTACTGGGAATACTATTAGTTTCAAGTAAGAAAAAAATTTCTAGGGTTTAGGGTTTAGGGTTTAGGGTTTAGGGTTTAGGGTTTACGGGGTAGTAGGGGGGTTAGAGTTTTAGTTTTTAAGAGTATTTGGGTTAGGGTTTATGGTTAAACGCTTTCAGGGTAGTGGTTGTTGAGATTTTCTAGGGTTTAGGGTTTAGGGTTTAGGGTTTAGGGTTTAGGGTTTAGGGTTTGTGTGTGTGCAGACGTATGCTGGATAAGATGCCGAATTATTCAGGGTTTTTAAACCAACTAACAAACTTCGTATTCATCCCCATCTTTGCTGCTTTGTGTTTATACCAATACTCACTGGGACAGCTTTCACAGGCAAGGGTTTAGGGTTTAGGGTTTAGGGTTTAGGGTTTGTGTTGATATCAATACTCACTGGGACAGCTCTCACAGGCAAGGGTTTAGGGTTTAGGATTTAGGGTTTAGGGTTTGTGTTTATATCAATACTCACTGGGCCAGCTCTCACAGGCAAGGGTTTAGGGTTTAGGGTTTAGGGTTTAGGGTTTAGGGTTTAGGGTTTGTGTTTATCACTGGGCCAGCTCTCACAGGCAAGGGTTTAGGGTTTAGGGTTTAGGG
>NW_013575598.1:1286-1539 GCF_000499745.2 Eimeria mitis | reverse complement strand
ACGTTCCACTATGCAGACAGTTGGCGTGTGTACATGGTGAGGGTTTAGGGTATCAACTAAACCCAGTGTCTAGGGTTTAGGGTTTAGGGTTTTAGGGTTTAGGGTTTAGGGTTTAGGGTTTAGGGTTTAGGGTTTGTGTTCAGGAGGTGCTGAGTTTCCCCAAGAAGAACTTCGCCCTCATGGGGTGTCTCGATGGTGTTTGTGGTATTATGGCGGTTGTTGGTGGCGTCCATACTTCTGGTGATGAGGGTTT
>NW_013575598.1:913-1186 GCF_000499745.2 Eimeria mitis | reverse complement strand
TCCCCAAGAAGAACTTCGCCCTCATGGGGTGTCTCGATGGTGTTTGTGGTATTATGGCGGTTGTTGGTGGTGTCCATACTTCTGGTGATGAGGGTTTAGGGTTTAGGGTTTAGGGTTTAGGGTTTAGGGTTTAGGGTTTTGTAGATTGGTGGTGGTTTAGAATTGTTTATATACCGCAGCCCTAAACCCTAAACCCTAAACCCTAAACCCTTTAGCATAAGCATTCAGGTGTTGAGCTAAACTTGTCTCTGGTTTTCTCGCGTACCTAGGGTT
>NW_013575597.1:983-2224 GCF_000499745.2 Eimeria mitis | reverse complement strand
TTATATTACAGAGGATAATATTTTTGTTTAAAAAAAAAAAAAAAAGAAATTTAGGTATTTATAAACAAAAAGAATAATATATTTGTTTTTTATTAAACAAAGAAAAATAAATAAATATATATACAAGCAAAGCAATAAATAAAAAAACAAGAGACCAAAAAAAAAAAATAAATAAACAAACAGACAAACATACAAACAAAATAAACAAATAAATAAATAAATAAATAAATAAACAAAATAAACAAACAAATAAATAAATAAATAAACAAATAAACATACATCTATCTTAAGAGCCATAGGCCGAAGATTCCAACCCAAAGAAGCAAAAAAATAAATAAAAACCCAGAAAAACAAAAAAACAAAAAAACAAAAAAACAAACAACCAAACAACCAAACAAACAAAATAAACAAACAAACAAACAAACAAACAAATAAATAAATAAATAAACAAACAAATAAATAAATAAACTTACATCTATCTTAAGAGCCATAGGCCGAAGATTCCAGCCCAAAGAAGCAACCCCTTTATCGTTGTTTGTGGAGGCGCAGCACGCGCTAGCAACAGCGGTACCATGGGGACCCATAAAGACAGCAGGATCTCCGCTTCTATCGGCAAAACTCTATAAAAATAAAATAAATAAATATAAATAAATTAAAATAAATAATGTTTATTTATTTTGTCTTTTTTTTCTCTTTTTTTCCGCGTTTTTAGCTCCGTATACACCCCAGATATGCCTGTTATGGGGGGCGATGAAGACTACACTGTCTCCGCTTCTATCAACAAAACTATAAAAATAAAATAAATAAATTTAAATAAATTTAAATACACAATGTTTATTTATTTATTTTTTTTTTTTTTTCTTTTTCTCCGCGTTTGTAGCTACAGTTTAATCTATTATACACCCCAGGGGTCTATGAGCAAAACTCTATAAAAATAATATAAATAAATATAAATAAATAAAAATATAAATATAAACAAATATAAATAAATATAAATAAATATAAATATAAATATAAATAAATATAAATAAACCTACATTACGCATGCAACCACAAACATATCCATCGTTATGAACGCCACCAAAAAAAAAAGAAACAAAGACAAAAAAAAAAAAAACAAACACAAATAAATAAAACAAAATAAAATAAAGTAAATATAAATATAAATAAATTAAATATAAATAAACTCACATAACCCATGCAATCATCTACATATCCATTGGCATCGTTACCAATACCAC
>NW_013575597.1:444-863 GCF_000499745.2 Eimeria mitis | reverse complement strand
AATAAATATAAATAAACCTACATAACCCATGCAATCATCTACATATCCATTGGCATCGTTATCAATACCACCAAAAAAAAACAAAAAAAAACAAAAAAAACAAAAAAAAAACAAAAAAAAACAAAAAAAAAGCAAAACAAAACGAAACAAAGCCAAACAAAAACAAACAAAAACAAACGAAAACAAATAAAACAAAACAAAATAAATAAAAATAAAATAAAATAAATATAAATAAACCTACATAACCCATGCAATCATCTACATATCCATTGGCATCGTTATCAATACCATCAAAAAAAAACAGAAAAAAACAAAAAAAAAACAAAAAAAAAGCAAAAAAAAACGAAACAAAGCCAAACAAAGACAAAAAAAAACAAAAAAAAACAAACAAAAACAAATAAAACAAAATAAATAAAAAT
>NW_013575596.1:363-621 GCF_000499745.2 Eimeria mitis | reverse complement strand
GAGAAAACACAGAAAACTATCGAGGGTTTAGGGTTTAGGGTTTAGGGTTTGGGGTTTAGGGTTTATATATTTTTTATACATACATATAGGGTTTAGGGTTTAGGGTTTATATATATTTTATACATACAAATAGGGTTTAGGGTTTAGGGTTTGGGGTTTAGGGTTTATATATATTTTATACAAATAAAACAGATTCTATATTTATATAAATATTTATATTTATTTATTTATGCATATACTGTATATATAAGTAAAATG
>NW_013575596.1:0-263 GCF_000499745.2 Eimeria mitis | reverse complement strand
TATATTTTTATATTATATATATATATATATATATATATATATATATATATATATATATATATATATATATGTGTCTATATGAATATAAACATAAATACAAAAACAAATATAAAAAAGGTAAACAAATAAAACAAGTAAAGCTAAAACCACACAAAAAAAACAAAACAAAAGAAAAAAACAAAACAAAAGAAAAAAAACAAAACAAAGAAAAAAAACAAAAAACAGAAAAAAAAAAAAAAAAAAAAAAAAAAAAAAAAAAAAAA
>NW_013575595.1:1827-2225 GCF_000499745.2 Eimeria mitis | reverse complement strand
GTGTTCGCTACGCCGGCGGCCGTCACCTATCCCTGGCTATCGCTGTCCTCCGCAGGATACCCAGTGCCTTGCATGAACGGCCGGATCGTCGATGCTACCAAACGTTTGGCATACCCAGTGCCTTACATGAACGGCCGGATTGTCGATGCTACCAAACCTTTGACACAAACTATCGCCGAATCGCTGCCGCCATCTTACAACTATTGCGCTGCAGATACACTGCGCAACCTGCTCAATGCGGTCGGCTCTCAAGTCTGACTCTATCTGGCAAACGCATATCGCAACACCGAAAGACCCTGCACCTGCAGATTCCACAGCAAAATGCGCTCAAAGCAAAACGATCTCCGCCTTTTCTCACACTGCAACTCCATAAAAATGCGCGCATGCGCATACACATT
>NW_013575595.1:0-1708 GCF_000499745.2 Eimeria mitis | reverse complement strand
AACCATCACGAGTGCGCAGACCAGGGGGCTGCTTCCTGGACAACTGGGTCTAGTATGTTGCAGTTCTATCACCACTTTGCTGCTTTGCCTCGAAGGGCCGACGTTGGACAGATGACGATCAGCGAAACAATCATAAATTGCAAGTACGCAAAAACACAACCCACAATCGGCGAATCTCCCCCAGCCAGAACCATCCGCCCTCACTATGTCTTTCACTGCACTCTTGGTTACTCAGTAGGTACAAAAATGAACAACGGCTTCCGTGCGCGTTCGTGCAAAAGCCATGAGCGTTTACACGAGTGTGCCGTCCGCAGACCGCTCTCGCCATTCCTGTTCCTCGCAAAACAACTGCCACTACACACGACCAAACTGCCCGTCAACACTACTAACGCTTGACAGAAATCACCGAATAGTCACTGTTGCCTCCCAGCATGTGCACCGCCTTACGAATTCACTCGTAGCATCGTGCAGGACTCTCTCTCGCAAACGCATATCGCAACGCGGACGCACCCCGCCCCAAGAGAAACCAAAGGAAAACATACTCAAAGTAGAACACATCATACGCCGCTATCGCGTTGCAACTCCACGACGGTGCATGCATGCAAGCACGTGTCTATGCCTGCCGTCAAGCAATATGAACAGTAGCTGTACCATGGCCATGCAGATCAGATGCGTGTGCCTCTGCGGACGTACTTTCTGAGCAAGCCAGCGCTCGACTGTAGTGGCAGAGAGAGCCATGCCACAAAGCAGAGGTACAGGCACACGCGAGAGTGCTTAAACGCACGACTCAAGCACGCAGGTTCTCCGGCATCTTACAAAATCCTGCAGATACGTCAATAGGCAGATGTAGCTCAATTCAGCCAAGGCGACCGAAACGAATGCGAGTTTAATACAACCTGGGAAACGATCCAGCTACCCGCATGGGGCCTGCTAGTCAAATCACGTCTTCTTAAAACACCAACGAGCATCCCAAACATCAAGGACGTGCGACAATCGTGTGCGTGCAGAGCGTGCGTGCTTTACGCCCTTCTCCCTTTTGCCTTTGCCTGTTGTTTCTGAGAGTCATAAACACGTTGCCAGTAAGTTTCAAACTCCGTCAAAAAGCAATCTAGCGGTCGAAAGCGTAACGTCATCCGAATAACGAACAGCATGAGCCATCTCCTGAAGCCAGGAGTACCAGACAGGCCTACGAGTACCATATTCCCTTCTACACAATAGCTACGCGATGTGCCAGGTGCTCCTCGGAATTCGCTGCAGGCCTGAAGAGGCTCGGCACAACGTGTATTCGCTACACCGGCGGCCGTCACCTATCCCTGGCTATCGCTATCCTCCGCCGCACACCCAGTGCCCTACATGAACGGCCGGAGCATCAATGCTACCAAACCTTTGACACAAACCATCGCCGAGTCGCTGCTGCCTCCTTACAACTATTGCGCTGCAGATATACTGCACAACCAGTTCACTGAGGTCGGCAGTCAAGTCAGAATCTGTCTCGCAAACGCATATCGCAACACCGAAAGATCCTGCCCCTGCATACACCACAGCAGAATCCGCTCAGAGAAAAACGACCTTCGCCTTTTCCCACACTGCACCTCCATGAATATGAACGCATGCGCACACACATTAATTCCTGCCACAAAGCAGTTTGAAACCTGGCAGTACCCATAACCGCGCAGAGCAGATGGGTTCGCCACTGAGTGCATACTTT
>NW_013575594.1:1552-2405 GCF_000499745.2 Eimeria mitis | reverse complement strand
TATATATATATATATATATATTTATTTATGTATATACAGGGGGGCCTTTCAGAACGCGTCAACACCTATAGACCGCAGCGTGTGTCTAGACTTGGTGTCTCCTTTTTCTCTGTCTCTCTGTCTCCTTTTTCTCTTATTTTTTCTCTCTGTCTCCTTTTTCTTTCTCTCTTTCTCCATTAAAACATATATATATATATATCTATCTATATTTATTTATGTATATACAGGGGGGCCTTTCAGAACGCGTCAACCCCAATAGACCGCAGCGTGTGTCTAGACTTGGTGTCTCCTCGCTTGGTGGGTCGGTGGGCCGCGCTGCAGTCTCTTGCTGCTCTTATGTGGAGTTTCTCTGCTTTTGTTGGCGGCCTTTGGGCTGACTATACAGACTATAGACAAATCTTTATCTTCACAGGTACCACGGTTTAGGGTTTAGGGTTTAGGGTTTAGGGTTTAGGGTTTAGGGTTTAGCGGCTAGGGTTTAGGGTTTAGGGTTTTTTGGGGGGTTACGGGGTTTAAAGAGGGTTTAGAACGGGAGAGGGGGTTCTAGGGGCGAGGGTTTAGGGGGTTTAGGGGGGTTTAGGGTTTAGGGTTTAGGGTTTTTTGGGGGGTTTAGGGTTTAGGGTTTAGGGTTTAGGGTTTGTGTGTGTGTGTAGGCCGTATATACATTGTGGCTCAGCTGGTGTATTTGCCTTGTCTTTGGTTGTTACCGCATCGCCGGCGGCTAGCTACAGCTAGCCACCAGCTAGCTACAGCTAGCCACCAGCTAGACAACACAAAGCTGCCTCCACTGATCAAGCCAGAGCTCTCACCTACGACCTCAGGCTGACACCGTACCCAGCTACCTCTCAGTCTA
>NW_013575594.1:0-1290 GCF_000499745.2 Eimeria mitis | reverse complement strand
GCCAGAGCTCTCACCTACGACCTCAGGCTGACACCGTACCCAGCTACCTCTCAGTCTACTAGCTAGCTAGGTACGTGTCTAGTCAGCCTTATGGCTAGTCGTCTGGCCAGTTGACCAGAGAGCTAGCCACAGAAATACCGACTCAGTTGTCTAACTCGGTAGCTAGCTAGCTGGCTAGCCCGTTGCCTAGCTGGCTAGCGAGTCCGCTAGCGAGTTGGCTAGCTAGCTAGCTAGCTAGACAGCTAGCCACGAAGCTGCTGCTGCTGCTTGCACTTTGTCTTAGCGCCGGGTGGGTGGGGAGACAGCAGCGGAGACAGCAGAGGAGACAGTTTTTTTTGTCTCCATACAAACACACTTTCTTTTGTTTTGTTTTCTTTTTCTTTTTATTTTGTTTCGTGTTTAATTTATACTCTTCCGCTCATCTGCTGCTGCAGCGCAGCAGCTGCTGCTGCTGCATGCATCAGCAGCAACAAAACACCGGCGATGATACATCAATCACCTCCCCCTATCTAGCCGGCTAGTTGTTACCTCTCCATCCATCCAGCTAGCTAGCTAGCTAGCTAGCTAGCTGGCTAGCTAGCCACCTATCTATATAGCTAGCTAGCTGGCTAGCTAGCTGGCTAGCTAGCTAGCTGTGGGTGGAGTTTGCTGCTGCTGCTGCTGCTGCTGCTGCTGCTGCTGTGTGTCTTCTGTCTCCACAAAGGCTGAGAAGTATTCCCGGGCAAATTCAAAGACATCATCCTGCGGAGACACCGCAGCAGCTTGAGGGGACAGCTAGCTGCTGCTGCCTGCATGGCTAGCTAGCTAGCTAGCTAGCTAGCTAGCTAGGCATGCGTTCGCTGGGCAAGGTGTTGCCTGCTGTGTAGTACTGGCTAGCTAGCTGTACCCGCCGCAGCTGCTGGCTAGCTGTGCGCATCGACTAGCTAGCTAGCTAGCTGTTCTCATACCCTAGCTAGCTGGCAGCTAGCTGGCAGCTAGCTGGTGGCTAGCACTGTTCCTATCCTAGCTAGCTGGTAGCTAGCTGGTAGCTAGCTGGTAGTTAGCTGGTAGCTAGCTTGTGGCTAGCTGGTGGCTAGCTGGTAGCTAGCTGGTAGCTACCTCGTAGCTACCTCGTAGCTACCTCGTAGCTAGCTGGTGGCTAGCTGGTGGCTAGCTGGTAGCTAGCTGTGTGGTACCGGTTTGGCTAAAAGCACTTCTGCGGCGAAATCCGTGAGAAGCTCCCGAAGCCCAGAAAAACGACACAAACGCAATGTGTGAGCCACCTCCACTTCACGCTATAAAAAAAAAAAA
>NW_013575593.1:1870-2315 GCF_000499745.2 Eimeria mitis | reverse complement strand
TTTTAATGCATTTGTTTCAGCCAGTTTCCGTGAAATGAACGGAAAACAAAAAAGTTGAATTTCTATGATTCTCGTCTTTCTTTTGTCTAAATAAATAAATAGAAAGGATTTTTAAATTAAAGTCAATTTATTTTAAAAAATAAAACAAATGAAATATTTCATCATTTAATAATAAATAATTTAGAGTTTATCTGTTTAGAAAGAAGAATTCCAAATAAAACAAAAACACAAAGAACACAAAGAACACAAAAAAAAACTAAAAAAAAAATAATGTAGAGTGTACCTGTTTAGAAAGAAGAATATAACAAAACAAAAACACAAAAAAAAAACTAAAAAAAAAATAATGTAGAGTGTACCTGTTTAGAAAGAAGAATTATAAATAAAACAAAAACACAAAGAACACAAAGAAAACTAAAAAAAAAGTAATGTAGAGTGTACCTGTTTC
>NW_013575593.1:0-1770 GCF_000499745.2 Eimeria mitis | reverse complement strand
ACAAAACCACAAAAAAAAACTAAAAAAAAAGTAATATAGAGTTTACCTGTTTCGAAAGAAGAATTATAAACAAAACAAAAACACAAAGAACACAAAAAAAACTAAAAAAAAAGTAATGTAGAGTGTACCTGTTTAGAAAGAAGAATATAACAAAACAAAAACACAACGAACACAAAAAAAACAAAAAAAAAAGTAGTTTAAAGTTTACCTGTTTCGAAAGAAGAATTCTAAACAAAACAAAACCACAAAGAAGAATAAAAAAAAACAAAAAAAAATAATATAGAGTGTACCTGTTTAGAAAGAAGAATATGTTCTCTGGTTTGTGGCATGGCTCCATCATAGGCGGAAACAACTAAAATAGCTCCATCCATTTGTGCTGCTCCTGTAATCATATTTTTAATATAATCTGCATGCCCTGGACAGTCTACATGTCCATAATGTCTATTGTTTGTTTCATATTCAACATGTGTAGCGTTGATAGTAATTCCTCTTCTTCTTTCTTCTGGGCTTTTATCTATTTCTGCATATGATCTGAACTCTGTACGACCGTCTGCTGCTAATACTTTTGTTATTGCTGCTGTTAGTGTTGTTTTTCCGTGGTCTACATGTCCTATTGTTCCTATATTTAAATGAGGTTTTAATCTCTCAAATGTACCTACAGCTAAACCACGTAAAGAACCTATTGAATTTATATTGAATACAGAAGATGAAATATCAGAAAAAGAAGAATAAAAAGATAAATTATTATAGGGAGATATACAAGAAATAAAACAAGAAGAAGAAACAGAAAAAGGAAAAGAAGAATTCAAAGAAGTGCGAGAAACATTGCGATGGAAATAAGAAGAAAGCGATCGGATACAAGTATGCAAGTAACGGCGATCAGCAGCAGAAACTGCAGCAGCAGCAGCAGCAGCAGTTGTATTGAGAGAAAGAGAAAGAAGAGAAGAAGAAGAAGAAGAAGAAGAAAGAAGAGTAGAGCGAGTGATGCTACATAAACCACGAGAAAAAGACAGAGAACGAGGCGTCAACCCGGGCCCCATAGTACTCAGCAAAGGAGAAGAAACAGCAGCAGAAGAAATAGAGAAAGAAGAAGAAAAAGAAAAAGAAGAAATTGAAAAAAATGAAGGAGGATTTACACCCCTCAGCTTCACTCTTCTTAAAACCATCGCAAAAAGTATAAATATAGGATCGCTGCAGATTCAACTCTACGCATAAACCCTAAACCCTAAACCCTAAACCCTAAACCCTAAACCCTCAACCCTGAACCCTGTGCCGTTCAGGATGTTAAGGACAACATGAATGCTTCAAACGAAGGAGTTATCAACAAACAAAGTAAAATAAAAACTTTTATAAAACGCATGCAGAAACAAAGCCCCATCGATACTCTCTCCTTAAGCCCCAGTTGCTTGGCTGCTGCTGCTGCTGTTGCTGCTGCTGCTGCTGCTGCTGCTGCTGGTGTTGCTGTCTGCTGCTGCGTCCTATCGTTTAGAACGAAAAAAAGCTGGAAATAAGCTGAAAAAAACAAATATAATTAATAAATGCAAATATTATCACAAAAAAAAAACAAATACTGTAAACAACAATCATACACACCTCAGATGCACGGCAGCAGACGGAGAGTTCAACTTGCGGTCGGAGGGCTGCCGAATGCAAAAAAAAATAAATAAATTAATAAACAAACTGAATTATTCAATAAAAAGATTAAATTATTTAATAATTTCACCGAAGAAATACAAAAAAAATGATGTTAGTACTCGCTGCGTTTCAGCT
>NW_013575592.1:1494-2317 GCF_000499745.2 Eimeria mitis | reverse complement strand
CTGCAGCGCGTGCACGCGCCTTTCGGTTGGTATGTACGGCTGAAAGAAATAGTCTTCGGAGCAAGCACGCATCCAGTTTCATCGGCACACATTGTAGAAATGTGAAGTCCTTTTATAGTTGGACAGGCGCAACTTTAGTGCCACTTGCGGAACGTTTCCACCCGCGTCAGGCTAGAAAGGTTTTCGAATTGTCGCCGTGTAGGCGCGTTCGCGTTGAATTGGCTCGATTTGGCCTGCAATGCCTCGGTTACAAAACAGGTGAGGGAGGCCTTTGTTTTGGAAGCACCGGAGTTGCGCACATCAGGCAGTAAGGTGTCTCATGCCCAAAATATTTGGAGCTGTGAAAAGCGGTATGACTAAGCTCAGGGGGAACTTTTGTCGTGTAGTGCTGAAAGTAGTGAGAGACGTGAGGATGTTTGGGGCGTTGAACGGCGCTGCATAACCATCTAAATGGATATGCTTAACCTTATGCTCCTTCCAAAATACGCATGGAGTTTAGACGATACATTCAGTGGCAGTGATGAACTAGAGAGTACGCTTGATATGTCGACGAATTAAGGAAGTGACGCGTTTGAGGCAGCTGGAAAATTTGTCGGTTTTCGGTTCCCTTACGGCTGTGTCACAATACGTTGAGCATGTATGGTAAGCGTTCTCTCCCGCGCTACGCATTGCCCCGGCTTGACGGCCTTGCTTGCTGGAAGGGTGTGGTGTGTTAAGAAGGTATAATGTTGTAACGAGGACAACGTGAAACAATGCGAGCTTCTTGGAGCAGCACGTGCGCTTGAACATCGGCTAGCCCCCGCACGCAGTTATGCAAATGCAC
>NW_013575592.1:0-1394 GCF_000499745.2 Eimeria mitis | reverse complement strand
ATGTCGACGAATTAAGGAAGTGACGCGTTTGAGGCAGCTGGAAAATTTGTCGGTTTTCGGTTCCCTTACGCCTGTGTCAGAATACGTTGAGCATCTGTGGTAAGCGTTCTCTCCCGCACTACGCATCGCCCCGGCTTGACGGCCTTGTTTGCTGGAAGGGTGTGGTGTGTTAAGAAGATATAATGTTGTAACGGGGACAACGTGAACCAATGCGAGCTTCTTGGAGCAGGACGTGCGCTTGAACATCGGCTAGCCCCCGCACGCAGTTATGCAATGCAAGTAGGATATATTGCAATTTTCGGGCATACGCCTGCTTAGGATCAAGCGAGTTACAGCTTCCAGGCAGGTTGTCTTTTAAATGCGCTAGCTCGAAATTAAATTCGACATCTAGTTGCTGACGTACGACGCAGTATCCAGACGAAGACGGTCAGGAACACTTTGCTAGCAAGCGCTGGGTGCGGATGGTTGAGGGCAAAGGCGATGTATTATTTGAGATAGCACGGGGGAACTCATACGAAAGTTTGTAAGGAGGATCTCTAGGTGAACTGAACGCAGAAGTTGTAAAGGCAGCGACAATACTGGAGGCTTTTGCACTGTCATCTTTACTTTTTTTCCCTGCCACTTCAAATGCACAGTTGACGTTCGTAGTTTGCTCTGCTGTCCCTTAGGGACGACAAAGCCTGTGACTTTTTCGTACGCTCTGCCGCCCAATATGGGCGCGTGGATGTACTTTGGCTGAATGCCGAAATGCCAGCATGCATCATGGCGGTTCAGGAATGCTATACTTCAGATGGTGGGATTAATACCTGCGCTTAACAACAAATATGCTCGGAAACAATAGCGGGCTTACTAGACGGAGTCTACAATTGTAGCATCCGCTTGGCGAACAGGGGAGAAAGCACGCAGTTTCACGAAGGTAGTCACGCAGCGTCCACCGAAAAAGGCGACCTAAGTAGTTCGCTTGCGGAAGATGCCTGGTTTGCCTTCGGCACAGGAAGTGTGTAGTGAAGCTGTGTGGCCGGTTAGCACCTTGCGGAGATGCCTGGTGCTAGTGTGAGCATCTCATGGACTAGAAGGTGCAGCTGGGTTCTGGGAATTTCAGTCTTGCATCTTTGTAAGGCTGTTTGGAATGGCATTTGCCCTTCAAAAAGGCATTTAGAAGTCTTGCGGAGATGTCTGGTGCTGGTGGGGGAATGTCGTGCACTAGAAGGTTGGAACTTTCAACCTGGCAGGTTTGTAAGGCAGCTTCAAATGGCATGGCTCCTCAAAAGGCATTTACAAGTGTTATTCGGTACCCCGCAAGCAATGGGAGAGGTTGTGGCAGGTTAAGGAGCTGGCGCTCATTTTACAGGAGGCATGGTGTAGAACGAAGTTGACACAGTTGGTTTAGTCGC
>NW_013575591.1:1134-2407 GCF_000499745.2 Eimeria mitis | reverse complement strand
CATATATATATATATATATATATATATATATATATATATATTATATATAATATATATAAACATATTTATAATATACAACTATAATAGCTAACTATAATACACAAATATACACAAATAAATAAATAAATAAATAAATATAAACAAACAAACAAAATAAATAAATATAAACAAACAAATAAATAAATAAACAAATAAATAAATAAATATAAACAAACAAATAAATAAAAAAATAAATAAACATTTATATAAATAAATATATTTATGTGTAGGCGTTGATTGACACACGAGCGAAGCTAGAAGCAGCAAGACAGCAGCTCAGCTGTCTCCGTCGTTTGCTGCTGCCGCTGCAGCAGAGCATGGGGGCCTACGTGGCGCTGCAGCGCGGAGACACCGCAGCAGCAGCAGCAGCAGCAGCAGCAGCACCAGCAGCAGCAGCAGCAGCAGCAGCAGCAGGAAGACCCTACTCCCCCTATCGCCCAGCAGTTCCTCTTATAGGGGCCCCCGAGGGGGGCCCCCCCTATCATATGGGGGCCCCCCGTCGAGGGGGGCCCCCCTATCAAGGGGGGGCCCCCCTGGCTAATATAAATGAAGAGGGTACTGATGCAGCAGAAGCAGCAGAATCTCTTCTCTCGCCTAGCCTCACGCCGAGGGCCCCCAGGGGTGAGGGGGCCCCCCGGGGGCCCCCCAGGTACCTTCAGGGGGGCCCCCCAACAGAAGATAACACAGAGGAGGGGGGCCCCCCACTCACGCCTGGGGGGGCCCCCTCAGATGCAGGGTACCCTGGGGGGGGCCCCCCAGCAACCTATGCAGGGGGGGCCCCCATAGGGTACCGGGGGGGCCCCCCTCTAGACCCTTACTGGACTACAAAGACAAGGAAAGAAGAGAAGAGGTTTAGTGCTGCTAGTAAACACATAGACAGCAGCAGCAGCAGCAGCAGCAGCAGCAGCAACAGCAGCAGCAGCAGCAGCAGCAAACTGTCGTTGGAGGAATCTGCCCCGGAGGAGAGGAGACTGTATGATGCAGCAGCAGCAGCAACAGCAGCAGCAGCAGCAGCAGCAGATGGGGGGCCCCTAGGGGCCCCTTCAGCTGCTGATAGCAGCAGCCTATTCAATTGGGGTGAGCACTTGCTGCTGCTGTTGCTGCTGCTGCTACTGTTGCTTCTGCTGCTGCCCGTGCTGTTGCTGCTGCTGCTGCTGCTGCTGCTGCTGCTGCTGCATTATTCTGAACAGGCCGCCTCACCGTCCCCTTGACAGCGAACAGCTGCTCAAGCGGA
>NW_013575591.1:800-1098 GCF_000499745.2 Eimeria mitis | reverse complement strand
GGGTTTAGGGTTTAGGGTTTTGTGTGTCAGATGAAGACGAAGACGACGTAAAGTGGGCTTCTGAATTCCTAAAGAGACAGTAAGGCCTGCCTGCCTGCTGCTGCTGCTGCTGCTGCTGCTGCTGCTGCTGCTGCTGCTGCTGCTGCTGCTGCTGCTGGTGTTGTTGTTGTTGTTGTTGTTACTCGTGCTGCTGTTGCTGCTGCGGCTGCTGGTCCTAGTCTTGCTGCTGCTGCCGCTGGTGCTACTCTTGCTGCTGCTGTTGCTATTGCTGCTGCTGCAACTCGTGCTGCTGCTGCTA
>NW_013575591.1:573-700 GCF_000499745.2 Eimeria mitis | reverse complement strand
GTTGTTGTTGTTGTTGTTACTCGTGCTGCTGTTGCTGCTGCGGCTGCTGGTCCTAGTCTTGCTGCTGCTGTCGCTGGTGCTACTCTTGCTGCTGCTGTTGCTATTGCTGCTGCTGCAACTCGTGCTG
>NW_013575591.1:333-459 GCF_000499745.2 Eimeria mitis | reverse complement strand
CTGGTGTTGCTGCTGCTGCTACATGCGACAACAACAGCAGCAGCTGCTGCAGTGAAAGAGCAGCAGCAGCTGCTGCTGCTGCAGCAAGCAGCAGCAGCTGCTGCACCCAGCAGCAGCTGCTGCTGC
>NW_013575591.1:0-233 GCF_000499745.2 Eimeria mitis | reverse complement strand
CTGGTGTTGCTGCTGCTGCTACATGCGACAACAACAGCAGCAGCTGCTGCAGTGAAAGAGCAGCAGCAGCAGCTGCTGCTGCAGCAAGCAGCAGCAGCTGCTGCACCCAGCAGCAGCTGCTGCTGTTGTCTCATCTTTGCTTATTTGGTTAGGGTTTTGCCGGGGAGAGAAGAACCCAAGACAACAAAGGGTTTAAGGATTTAGGGTTTAGGGTTTAGGGTTTAGGGTTTAGG
>NW_013575590.1:2874-15238 GCF_000499745.2 Eimeria mitis | reverse complement strand
AAAAGCACCAAGAGAGGATCCCCTTCTTTGCTTCTACCCCCTCCTTCAAGCATCAAAGAACAATGATGATACGAGAGTCACCTGCCCATGTGTTTTCCCAAGTACTATTGCATGCGAGAAGAATCCTCACAACAACGAGCACTCGGCGAAGCACAGGCTGATGAACCCCCAAACACACCTCAAAGCACTCCCGCCGCTACAGGAGCTAAACCACCGCTCGTCTATATACCCTCAGAACTCCTTGCCTCCAGCCGTCGACGAAGCCTGCCATTACTCAACGGATCAGCAGCCGCCAACACCCAACAAGAGTCCTACGGCAACGAACGGTGTCCTTCTAGCGCCCAAATCACCCTTCCCACTGCATTCTCTCCGTCCACTCCGAAGGAAACACTTTCGCTTTCCTTCTTCAGAGGTGCGTTAAACGGAAATACAGCGCAGGAAAAGCAGTTGCAGCGCGCTAAATATAAATCCAAACATTCTTTGCAGAACAGACCAGCACAACAACCACAAAAGTGCCTCTAAAAGGCAGCTTCCTCAGGGGAACCCACAACCAAACGCTCAAGGCATTTGTAAACGAAGTCCCCAACAAGCAGATCCTCTGCTTCTCACACATCCCTTGCATCTAACGTGCCTCTCTGTCGTACAGGTGAAGCATCCACGAAAGCAAGGGCTCCTGTCTACCCGCACAACCTCCAACTGGGTTCACAATCAGACGAGCAGCAGCCAACAGAATGAGGAAGCATATACTACGTATCGCTTCGGATCCCATCCCTGTGCCAACAGCAAACGACAAACACCAGAGCACAATTGCGCTCTGTCGTGGCGAAGCCAACCCTCCATTCACACGCCAGCCTAGCCACACCACTTCAGCAGCACCAACCAGCACACGCTGCTTCCGCGCCCAACTGCTCCCACATGTACAGCAACTCTGCCAAGGTTGACTCCTCACACCCGCGATCGCCCAACTGCCACCTTCGATCAGTAAAACGCGTACAAGTGCTCATGCGCCGCAGCTCACCTGCTTCTTTGTCCTAAGCAGCCGAATGTTTTGCGGTTTCTCATTTCCTACCCCTCTCAAATCGAAGCTTTACTGGCCTCGTACTTGCTTTACACCTCCGCAAGCTGCTGGTGCTCAATATGCCGAGAAATGTAGCTTGTCGATGGACCATCATCACAGGAAACGAGCCACTGGCGAAAACCGCGTGGTCAAGCAGGGTCACCCCAAACTCCGACAGAACCTACTATAGACGCTGCATTGGTCTGAAGCATGTTGGAAAGGCAGTGCAGGATATCAAATTCCAATATGGGAGAACGCAATGCAAAACTGCAAACACCGCCCGCAATCCCCCTAAGCAAGGCCTTGGAGAACTTACACGCAGCATCCTAATCAAGCTAGATTGCCCTGAAGCATGCCCGGGGATTAATGCCGAAAACCAAGTTGAAGATGAAAGGTAGCGATTCAAAACCGTACAAGGCAAAAAAGAACGCCACTCGTCGAGACGACTTCTCCTGAGAGATCGTCGGCTCTTGATGCTGACTATCTTCATTGCTGCCTCATTTGTCAAAGGTTCAATGAAAGTTAATTCGAAAAATAATCGAGCGTTCGCTGAACAGCGTGTTTACGTTGGAATGAATCGAGCCTGGAAAGTGATGCTGGAAGTTGAATTCCAAGGAGGAGCGTAACACAAAACCACATACGCCACGCTCAAGTCACCTAAGGAAGGTCACTGCAAATTCCGGTAAAGCCCACTAATTCGGTTGCATTCGTCTGAATGGAGTCAGAAAAGTGATGATGAAATTTGCGTGTTGAGACGCTCCTCAACAACACACCACACAGCGTGTTTTTCTTTCACTTCCAGATGTGCCTCCTGGGCAGACCTTACTCACTTGTTTGGGTTGATGACGATCGAGCTAATCCTGCCACAGATGGTGCATGAATGTGAAAACAAGACGAATCAACATAAGTCTGAAATCAGTATAGCTCTGCCTCATCTGCTCTGTCCCATTCCTTACGGGAATACAAAAGTTCCTGATTGAAAGTCTCTGCATGGAAAGGGCTTGAAGACGATGGTACAGGGTCCCATGCAAGTCAAGGCTTGGGATCTACTAACAAGTGACCTTGTATTGCACGAATGATATACGATATATGCTTTTCTAGTTGTGATAGCTACATGTCGAGGCGCTCTGGCAATACTGGTCCTGTGACAATGGACCTCTATGCAACTTGGTCGACGCGGTGCCTGGGGCCCAACTGTTCAAGAATTACAGATATGGCACAGGGAGGGCATATGCGTGCAACCTACCACACTTGCAGAACGACAGCCGTGCCTCTACGCGGTTGTTTCCGCACAGGATCTACAGGTGTGCTTTTCACTGATGCATACGAAGCGGGACTGCATAGATAGTCGTGAACTGCAAGGTCTACGCAGCTTGCTCCTCATGGAGGTACGAGTTTCGAGAGTGACAGTTTCTTGCTACTGCAGGCCTCGAACATCATCATAACAAATCCGAGGTGCGGCAGTAGGCGGCTGACCTCAACAGCTCCAGAAGAACCTATGGTTTGCAGCTCAGTTCCGCGGTGAGTGATTCAAAACGATTAGAAGTATACAGTGACACAGTTGTATCGGGTGTGCGTGTGCGCCCGCAGCTGTTCTTCAAATAGAAACAGAGACGGCAAGGAAACGAGGAAAGAGAGGTGATGGGGATGCTCCAATAGCCATCTGAATGTCGCCTTGCTCTTTCTCCTCTTTCCCTTCTGTCTGCATCTCTCCTCTGTTCCTCACTTTCTTCTCTCTATCTCCTCTGCCTATGCCTTAAGGAGATCATAGTCGTGTAGGGTGATGCTGATGGGAGTGTTGTGGTAAGCAGTGAAACCAACAATGCGAGGTGTTTGTTGCTTTCTGTTATTTGTTCGTTGTTTCCTGTTGTTAGTTGTTTTCTGTTGATTGTTTTCTGTTGTTTGCTGCCTATGGGTTATTGCCTTCTGTTGTTTGTTTCTTGTCGCCTGTTGTTCATTATTTTCTGTCTGTTGTTCATTATTTTCTGTCTGTTGTTCATTGTTGTATGCCAGTTGTTCATTATTTTCTGCTGATTGTTTCCTGCTGTGTGTTGCTGTTTGTTTTTTGCCGTTTTCTGATGCAGGAGTTCAAATATTTTGTACTAACATTCTTCATCCCCCTAATAAACTTATTCATGTGGGCGCCTACTGACATTCTTCATTGCTCTAATAAACTTATTCGTGTGATATAGTGCGTCTGAGAGAGCGGTGATAAGAAGTTTACGTGTATAAATAAAAACAAGAATATGAGGCCTACGGGAGAGTAAACTGCGTACACTGCTTTCCCATCAGTGCCACTGCACTCGATATTCAGTAATTTAGATGAATGAAGAAAGCCAGCAGAAGATATTTGAATTGTTACAACAGAGCATCACGTATTTTCTGCCGATTGTTTTCTTGCATTTGCTTTTTCCTTTTGTTTGTCTGATGTTCTGTTGTTTATCTGTTTCTGCTGTTTATTTCCTGCGGTTTGTTGCTCTCCGTTGCTGGTTATATGTTGTACGTTATTTTTTGTTGATTGCTTTCCATTGTTCGTTATGTTCTGTCGTTTGTTTTCTGCTGTTTGTTGCTTCATGTTGCTTGTCTTGCGTCATTCGTTGTTATCTGTCGTTTGCTTTCTGCTGTGTTTGTTTTCGTTCTCTGTTTTCTGCTGTTCGTTATTCTCTGCTGGTTGTTTCTGTTCCTTTCGCCTCTTGCTGCTTGTTCTCCCCTGTTTGTTGCTTTCCGTTGTTGGTTCTCCATTGTTTTCTCGTTTTCTGCGGTTTTTCATCCGGCGTCTGTTATTTCTTGTTGATTGTTTGCTGCCGTTGTTTTATGTTCTTCGTTTCGTTGTATTCGTTGATTTCTGTGGCTTGTTTTATGCTGTTTGTTGTTTTTTATTCTTTGGTCTCTGTTGTTTGTTGTTTGTTATGTGTTGTATTCTGTTGTTTGCTTCCCATTATCTTCTTTTGCTGTTTGTGGCTGTGTTGCACGCTGCTTTCTCTTGTTTGTTTTCTCTTATTCGTTGTTTGCTGCTTCGTAGTTTCTTTTGTGCTTTCTGCCGTTTGCTTTTTGCTGTTTGTCGTTTTCTGTTGTTTGTTATCGCTTGTTTGTGGTTTTCTGCTGCCTGTTGTTTCGTGTGGTTGTTTGCCTTCTGTTGTTCGTTGTCTTCCGTTGTTCATTATTTTCTGTTGCTTGTCTTCTGTTGTCTGCTGTTTTCTGTTGCTCGCTACTTTCCATTGTTGGTTGTTTGTTGTTTGTTCTTTTATGCTGTTTCCTGTTTGCGATCGGTTAAAAATTGTCGATTACTTTCTGTTTTTTTTGTTTATGTTGCTTGTTTTTTCGTATTCGTTGCTTTCTGCTGTTTGTTTTGTGCTTTTATCTGATTATTGTCGCGTGTTGTGCTGTGTTGTCTGTTGTTTTCTGTTGTTTGTTTGCTGCTGCTGATAGTTGTCTATAGTTTGCATTATGTTACTGGTTTGTTGTTCTCTGTTGTTTGTTTACTGCTGTAGGCTGTTTTTTGCAATTGGTATTCTGTCGTTTGATGCATGCAAGCATCCATGCATGTATCTCAGTTGTACACTGCTTAGAAGAGGAAATTGTTAACACTTGAATTGGGGTTTCTTCTGCTGCAACAACACAAACTCTCTTTTTTATTTTCAACCCTTGCTGTATCTGCAGCTTACTTGGTTGATAAGGGAAAAGAAATATGCGTTTAGGAAACTGGGAGATATGCGCTTAGGATAATGTATGCGCTTAAGATAAGATATGCTTTTTATAGTAATATGCCTTCAACATAAGATGGAGTAATATATGCATATGCGTATATGCGTCTAATGTATTAAGATATGATATATGCTGAGGGTATCACCTATTGAACGTACGCTATGTACATGCCTTGAGCACGAGAGATAAGGTTTGTGCTTACGCTAAGATCAAATAAGATGAAGTTCAATCAAATTAGATAGAATAAAACGCAATAAAGTTAAACAAATGAAAACTACAATGACATCAGCTCGCTGTTCCTGAGGCGTTTACAGCAGTGTTTTATCATACTGCATTCTAACATAAGACTAACACAATAGATGCCCAACATTCAAACACGCACACTCTCCATGATTCATGGAATACCACTGTATTTAAGTGTAAATACCTGCTGCAACCCCCCAAAAAAAGACAGAAATACATGAATCATCCTAATCAGTATGCGTGCATGCGCTAAACAACAATTAATACGTACATTATTCCGCAGCTAATTGTATAAATACATAAAAACGCAATTAAATTAAATTAACTCAATAACAAACATGCAATGGAATAAAGATGCTAGTCAATATTTAATGAAGTAAATGCATCAATCAGCACGTAAATTAAACTATAAATTCACTGATCAACGCTTAATGAAATAAACGCGCAAGCCAGAGTTTAATTAAATAAGCAAATATCTTCTTTAAATACTTTAAATGATTAATTACACAAAAACTTCCTAAATTGGAACTATGGGGAGGCAAGCTACCAGCAACTGTGAAGGAAGCCATCGCCTCAGCCTGGTTATTAGGATGAATTAAGCAATTAAACTATCATTAAGATTAAAAAAATTGTAATTTGATGGTTTAAATAATTATTAAAGCAAAAAGAAGGACCCAAGTAAGAACAAGCGAACGATGAAAGAGAAACAAGAGCGTAAACAACAGCCCCAGATAGAGGAGAGCAGCCGCCGTGGGTTTATGTAGCAACTCGAGGTATAAGCGGAGTGTAAGAGAGAAGGATTAAGTCTCGTTTCTTCTTTATTTGTATCTATTTCTTCTTTAAATATATTCATTTCTTATTTAATTGTATTCATTCTGGTTTTTTTATCATCTTTCCCTTAGATCGAGGCCCCCCAGTAAGCTCCCGCAAGTACAGGGGGGAGAGAGCGGGAGCAGGGGCCCCAATGGCTTGAGGGTTTATGTTGGATAGGAAAGCGAATTTGTTTGTTTTTTCTGCGTTGTTTGAACATTCAACAAAATTTTAATTAAGTTTGATATCATAAACCAAGAGATAACGGGTGCGGCGGGCGGTAGAAGTACGGGGGGGGCCTCCTCTCCTGCCGGCCCGCTGCTGCAATAGCTTCAGCAGCAACGGCTGAAGCAGCAGCAGCAGCAGCAGCAGCAGCACTGTGGTGCGAGAGGGGGGACCTCGTAACAGCAGCAGTTGCTGCAGCAGCAGCAGCAGCAGCAGCAGCGACAGACACGACGATGCTTGTTTTCTGTTTCCTGGGGCTCCTTCCCCTGGCGGCTTTGGGGGCCCCCTTGGGGGGCCCCCGGGAGCACCGTCCTGCTGCAGCTTTTTCTAATGTGCCGGACCTATCAAGTTTGTTGGTGTTAACAGTTTCAGATTTGCATTCAGCAGCAGCAGCAGCAGCACTCCTCGAGGATGACATAGAAGATGCTCTCCCACCGGAGCTTCAGCATCTCTATACCCCCCACCAACATGAAACAGCTGCAGGGGGCCCCAGTCAACCTGAACCCTCATCCTCCTCCTCTCCCCCTGCTCCTGGGGCCCAGTCTCAGGGCCCCGCCTCTGCTGGTTCCCCCTCTATAAAAGAGAGCTCGGGGGGGTCTAGCAGTGCTGCAACAGCTACTGGGGATTCAACTGCTGCGTCTCAGCCGCCACCAACAAACCCTGGGGGCCCCTCATCAGGTGTTTCCCCTCCAACTGCAGTGTCTGCTGAGGGGCCCCCACCGTCGTCTGGTGGCTCTGGGGGTGTTCGTATGGTGCCCTTTGGTGTTGCACATAAGGCCTTTGCTGCTGCGCTGCGTAGCCCCAGTATACCGTGGCGTTATCGTTGGTTTACATCTCGTCTAGCAGGGGGTTTGAAGCAGCCTGAGGATTCTCTCTTAGCTGAGTTTCAGTCTGTGCTGCTGCAAGCAGCAACACACGGGGTGCAGTGTTTACCTGAGTTTAGAAGGCTGAGGGGTATAGATAAAGGGAGAGTACAACCGCAGCAACAAGAGCTACCTGTGCTAAAAAAAAAAGTATATACATGCATACAACCTATAAAACAACTTGTTTCAGAGGCGCAGCAGCAGCTTGGTCCTCAGCTGCAGCAGAGGGGGGCCCCGCTAGATAAAGCAGCAGCTTTCTTAAACAGACTTGCTGCTGCTGCTGCTGCAGCAGAAAGTAATTTCATTGCTTTAATAGATTACTCTACAGCTACCATGGAGAAATCCCCAAACTCTGTTGTCGCTACACTCAAACAAGAAAGAGATAAAGCTAAAGCTGAATATGAATCCGCAAAAAAATGCATGCGCAGTGAAGCCAAGGTCTTAGAACAAAAAAAAATTATTCCTATGTACCTTCCCCTCCTCTAGCAGCCGCATGCATGCATGCATGCATGCATGCATGCATGCATAAGCTGCATAGTGTTGTCCTCGTATCGTCTTCTTTGAAGTTTGCTGCTTCTGGTGTCTCGTCTGCACCTGAGAGATATACAGTGCATGCAGGGTGAGGGGTGTTGGGGTGTATGCTGTTTGTCTCTGTCTATTGCATATATATATATATATATATATATATATATATATATATACATATATATATATATATGTGTATACTTGCGTATATTCTGTACTTTATAGAATGTGTTTATTGTGTACAATAAGATATGATGCATACACAAATGTATATGCGTGCATGTTTACGCCTCTAATGCATACAATGATGCATGCATATACCTATATATATATATATATATATATATATATATATATATATATATATATATATATATATATATATANTATATATATATATATATATATATATAAGTATAGTATGCTCCATGAATGGTTAAGGTTTCGTCTGCAGGGCACAAATTTGTACGTGCGAGGTCTACTCGAGGGGCCCCGCATCCTAAACCCTAAACCCTAAACCCTAAACCCTCGCGGGCAAGCAACAGGCAGCTGAAGCGCTCGGGAGGGCTCCAATACCCTCAAGTAGTAGCTGGCCCTTTGGGGGCCCCCTACACGCGCAGTAGGGTTCTCATTTTATACACAGGGGCCCCAAACAGCTCATCAGGGGGGCCCCCAGGAGGGCCCCCTGGGGGCCCCATCAGGTTATGGTGCGGCGCGAGCAGCATCGGCGAGGGGTTTGCGTCTTTTGTTTCTTTTTGTAGCTGAAGCCTTTAGATCATACAGGCTATTTATGCTTTACATGAATCGAGGGGATTGGGGCTAGCTAGCTAGCTAGCTAGCTAGCTAGGGGCTAGCTAGCTAGCTAGCTTGCCACAGTGAGTGAGCCAGACACTGGCACCCTGTGGTTAGTCTTCCCCCTCACAGTGCCTCAAAGGAGGCCAATCCATCTTTTGTTTTCTGTTCTTTCTTCTTATTTATTGCGACGCTGGTAGCTATCTAGCTAGCTAGACGGCTAGCGAGCTAGCTAGATAGCTAGCCAGCCCTCAGGCTGGCTAGGGTCCCCGTTTGGTATGACAGCCCCGAGTGTCTCGGGGCTGTGAATACGTTTTTGATGACGTGTGAGGTGTATGGATCTGTGTGTAGAACTAGCGGTGGCTAGTTGACGTTCTACAGCTAGCCAGATGCCAGCTAGCTAGCGGACTAGCTAACTAGCTAGGAGCCAGCTAGCTAGCCAACTAGCTAGGCGCCAGCTAGCTAGCCAACTAGCTAGCTAGCTAGGCAGCCCCCAGCCTCCCCCTCATACAAGGCTGGGGTCGCGCCGTTGTGCGCAGTGTTTAATGTTTAACTACTGATTTTGAATTTCGTTGGTCGTCGGGAGGTGCTGCGGTTGGTTGTTCTGTTGTTGCTGCTGTTGGTGCTGCTGCTGCTGCTCGTGCTTCTAGTTGCTGCTGCTGCTGCTGCTTCTAGTGCTGCTGCTACTGCTTCTAGTGCTGCTGCTGCTGCTTCTAGTGCTGCTGCTGCTGTTGGCCCCACTACTGGCGCTGCTCCCCCTGTTGCTGCCGGTGTTTCCTGGAGGCTGAGCCGAAGGAGACGGAAGTGAAGAGGTAGACACAGCAAGCAGCATATCAGTATAAAAGGAGACAGACAATACACAACAATAAACAGCAGAAGATGAATATAAAGGGACAGACAGTACAGAGCAGGAAGGAGCAGCTGAATGTAAAAGGAGAGAATAGAGAGCAACCAGCAGCTGATAGCCAATGCATATAAAAGGATACATATAGTACAGCATGTATGAAACGTGTCTACCCACTACAAGCCGCTCAAGAAAAAACAGTGAAACTACATATATAAATATATACTAATATATATATATATATATATATATATATATATATATATATATATATATATATATATATATTTATATATATTTATATATAAGTTCTTCTTCTATTGAGGGGCTCCGCAGCATATTCATCTTTTGAGTTCTTCGAGGCGTTTCTGTTGATCCCAATACACCTGAGAGCAGGCACGGGTGGAAACCTGCAGTAATACTAAACACCGAGGCCTGAACTGAAAACCCTAAACACAAAACCCTAAACCCTAAACACTAAACACTAAACACTACCTCCTAGACTCTAAACCCTAGCCCGTAGACCCGTAAACCCTAAACCCCCCAAGAAGAAAACGTGAAATTTCAGGCTAGAGAAGAATATATATAACAAGTCAACTACGGCCAACATTTGCATGCATATGAGGAGCAGCTCCCGTACTAGCAGCAGCAGCAGTTTCTACAGCAGCGGCAGCTGCTTTCATAACAACAGCAGCATCGGCTGCAGCAGCAACAGCAGCAGCAAAAAAAGCTGCAGCTGCAGCAGCAAAAAAAGCTGCAGCTGCAGCAGCACAAGACGCTGAGTTCGGGGCGGATGGTGTAGTGGTATCACGTCTGATTTGCATTCAGGAGGTCCCGGGATCGATCCCCGGTCCGTCCACTTTTTTTTTTTTCTTTTTTTATTGGAATATTTTATTCAAATATTACAAAACAAACAAAATATAATTCATATTTTTATATTAAATAAATTTAATTTATTTTATTTTTCTGTTTATTTCCCCTAACTACCCACTCTCCATTGCTGCTGGACCGCTGCAGTCGACTGTGGCACTTCACTGCTGCTAGCCCGAAATAATAAAAACCAGAAAAAATATTTTTAATATATTTTATTTAGTAATTAATGAATATTATTCAAAAACTTTTATCAATAAGTTTAATATGTGTTTCTCTGTGCTTGTTGCTGCAACTTCATCGGGGGGCCCGCCGATGGGGGCCCCCTGGGGCCCCCCAGTGAGGCTTTGTGGTCTGCTTCGTTCCGGTGTTGGCCGTTGCATGCTGATGCTTAGGTGAAATGATTATTGTTTATTTATTTGTTTTTTTTCTTTTTTATTTATCTCAATAAATTACATTAGTTGCTGCTGTGTTTGGCTTATAACACCTTAACTTCTTTCTCCTTTCCTCTCCCTGCATATTTGCTTACTCTCTGATGCCTCAGTAAGCAGCAGACCAGGGGCCCCCACAAGCAACCCTAGGGGCCCCCCTCTGTGTTGTTCTTCGGGGCAGAAGGGGACGCAGCGAAGGAAGAGATTACCTCTAGGCTCCTGCTACTGCTGCTGCTGCTGCTGTTGCTGCTGCTGCTGCTGCCGCTCTCGCTGGTGCTGTTGGTGGCTTTGTCGCTGTAAACCCACCCCCTGCTGCCTGTTTTTCTCTTTTCGTTTGTTATATAAATATGTGCTAATCACCGCCTCTCCCCTTTAGGGTTACTCCATCTCCTCGTTGTTTTATTTTCTTGTATATTTCTGTTTTACTTTACTGTTTTTTTCTCTTTTTTTCTGCTGCTTCTTTAATATAAAAAAAAGAAAACACTCACTGTGACGCCAACGAATACACACAGCGCCAGGCACGTAATACACTGAAAAAAAAAAACAAAAAAAAACGAATTTCTTTTATCCAGCAGCGCATGCAACAGCAGCAGCAGCAGCAGCAGCAGCAGAAGCAGCAGCAGCAGCAGCACGTGCATACTCTACCCTCTGCCACTACTGCAGTGTCTACGCAGCAAAGCAGCAGAAATGAAGCAGCGAAATGCAGTAAGAACAAACCACCCCATCAGTTGGGGTGTATGTACACCCCACGGCTCTGTTGATTAGGGGGTGTTTATTTACTATATATTATTTATTATTTGTTTATTTATTATATTTATATTTTGTTTTTGTTTATTTATTATATTTATATTTTTTATTTGTTATTTTGTTGAGCAAACACATCTTCGTTTTCATTCCTCTTTTGTCTCCTCTTGTAAATATTTTTTTATTTTTTTATTTTTTTATTTTTTTTTTGCTTCACTTTTTTTTATTTTTTTTATTCTTTTTTCTTTTGTCTCCTTTTGTCTCCTTTGTCTCCGTTTGTTTTTTCTTATCTGTCTCCTTTTATTTCGTTTTTGTATCTGTCTCCTTTTGCCTGTCTCCTTTTCTCTGTCTCCTTGTTTATTATTTATTTTTTGTTTTTAATTTGTTTTTTATATATCTACCCTTTCCTCAGTGTGTACCTAATTAATTAATTAATTAATATAAACAAACAAAGAAACAAACAAAAAAAAACAAACAAACAAAAAAGAAACAAAAAACAAAAAAACAAAAAAGCAAACAAAAAACAAACAAAAAACAAACAAACAAGTAAAAAAAAAAAAAGAAAAAAAAAAAATAAATAAATATTTTGTGTGTGTGTGTGTATCCTAGGAAGATTACCCTTCTATAGATTTGGTGCTGCAGGGGCTGGAGGCCTCTAATAATGAATTAGCTGCGGGGGGGGAGGAGGAGGACTACGGCCAGTATGCGTGGGAGAGAGATGTTGATAGGTATATATATATATATATATTTTTTATTTATTTATTTTTTTTTATTTTTTTATTTGTATATTTGTGCAGTTTTTATTTGTTTTGGGGCTTGATAGGTGTCTTCGTTGTTTTCTTTGTCTTTAGATTTCTATTTTTGTGTTTAGTTGCTTAGTTGCATGCATGCATGCATGCATGCAAAAAAAGCCCCAAACTCCGCATGCATGCATGCATGCATGCATGCATGCATGCGGACTTTGGGGCTTGGTTGCAGGTCTTGGGAATGTTTGGTGGAGGCCGAGGGGCAGCTGCGGCTGGTGGGGGCAGCAGATGAAGAAGATGAAGAGCAACAAACCACCAAAAGAATACCCCATATTAAAAGGGCCCTGCTCAGGTATTTATATACAGTGGAAACTGCTGCTGCTGCTGCTGCTGCTGCTGCTGCTGCTGCTGCTGCTGGCGGTGGCGGCGGCGGTGGTGGCGGTGGTGGTGGTTGTGCTGCTGCTGGTGGTGCTGCTCCTGGTTTGTGGCGGTGGTGGTGGTGTTGCTGC
>NW_013575590.1:325-2677 GCF_000499745.2 Eimeria mitis | reverse complement strand
ATGCATGCATGGGAGTAACTCTGGCTATGTGCATGCGTGCATGCATGCATGCATGCAGGAGTTTGGTGATTCTGATTGATGCAACGGATGGCATGCGGGAGACAGACTTCAAACCCGACCGCTTGACGTGCGCCACACAGATGCTTGAGGTTAGGGTTTAGGGTTTAGGGTTTAGGGTTTAGGGTTTAGGGTTTAGGGTTTAGGGCTTAGGGTTTTGGGGAGCGTTGCGTGCCTCTCTACCTACCTGCATGCATGATAATGCATGCATGCATGCATGCATGCATGTATACACTCCTGTGTGTTTCTCTGCATGCATGCATGCATGCATGCATGCAGCCGAACATGCGCATGCATCGACTTCTTTCTGTCTGCTTGTGTGTACATACATGCCTGCATGCATTCACAATGTATCTCCGTATGCCTCTGCATGCATGCATGCATGCATGCATGCGTGCAGCGGTACACACACACAGACGCATGCATGCATGCATGCATGCATGCATCTGTGTGTGCGTGTGTGTGTGCAGGAGTTTTTGGGTTCTTTTTTGCTGCAGAATCCTTTGGCTCGCATTGCGTTGGTGTTTATGGCTGAGTCTACAGCGGAGGTGTTGTGTCCATCAGCAGCAGCAGCAGCAGCAGAGCATCAGCATCAGCAGCAGCAGCAGCAGCAGCAGCAGCGCATGCATGGGCCTTCTATCACAAGCTCTGGCCTGCTAGCCCAGGGCACAGCCAGCTACTTCAGCAGCAACGTAGATGAGCTTGTTGCTGCTCTCGTGGCCCGCAGGAGACGCAGAACGCCTGCTGCTGCACACTCACCTTCTCTCAAAAATGGATTAGATGTACTCCTGCTGCTGCTGCTCCTGCTGCTGCTGCTGCTGCTGCTGATGCTGCTGCTGCTGCTGCTGCTGCTGCTCCGTGTTGCTTTGGTGTTTGCATGCAAGGCTGCATTTATTTTCCTCGCCTTGGGCTTGGCGTTTGGCGGGGTTGTTGTTACTGGTGGGGTTGTTGTTATGGGTGGGGTTGTTGTTATTTGTGTGGCGCAGAGGGCCCGGGCTCTGCTGGGGGCTGCTCCCCCCTACTGCACCCGCGAGGTGTTGGTGGTGTACGGATCGATCAGGACTTGTGATGTGGGGTGAGAGGAGACACAGAGACAGAGACAGATAGAGACAGAGACAGAGACAGAGACAGAGATAGAGAGATGGAGACAGAGAGAGACAGAGACAGAGGGAGAGAGAGAGACAGAGAGAGATATGGAGACAGAGAGAGAGAGGGAGAGAGAGACAGAGACAGAGAGAGAGATGGAGACAGAGACAGAGAGAGATATGGAGACAGAGAGAGAGATTGAGACCGAGACAGAGAGAGACAGAGAGAGACGGAGATAGAGGGAGAGAGAAACAGAGACAGAGACAGGGAGAGAGACAGAGACAGAGACAGAGAGAGACAGAGACAGAGAGAGAGATGGAGACAGAGACAGAGATGGAGACAGAGACAGATGAGACGGAGACAGAGACAGAGACGGAGACAGAGACAGAGACGGAGACAGAGGCGGAGACACTCTGCTGTCTCTTTACTGCAGCACAAAGCCCCAGCGCTGTCGTTGCTTTGCTCTGCTGCTCCTGCTCATGTGCATGCATGCATGCATGCATGCATGCTGCTGACGCGGCGACCCTTGGCGCAACAGCCATAACTAGGGTTTAGGGTTTAGGGTTTAGGGTTTAGGGTTTAGTGTTGCAGGAGCATCGAGGAATCTATAAGCGAGCTGAAGAGCATAAAGGCCCGCTGCTCTGTCGTTAGTCTAGCGCCGGAGGTGCGCATAGTGAAGGTAAGAAACCTAAACCCTAAACCCTAAACCCTAAACCCTAAGCCCCCAGATAGACACTATATATTTTGTATACATGCATGCATGCATGCATGCATGCATGTATACAGATAAATAAACAGAGTATGCATGCATGCAGGCATGCATGCATGCATGGATGTAGACAAACAGACAGACAGTTAATGTATGCATGCATATATGCCTGCATATATGAACAAACACTCCACAGCTGCATGCATGCATGCATGCATGCATGCATGTGAAAGCCCCAAAGTTTTTTTTTTTTGTTTTCTTCTCAGACGTTAGCTGTTCAGACTGAGGGCACCTTTGAGGTGGCTCTGCATGCAGACCATCTCCGCTCGCTCCTCATGCAGCACACCCAGCCCCCCGCCTGGTGAGTTTATATATATATATATATTATATATATATGTATTTATATATGTATGTGTATATATATATGTCTCCTTCTGTCTCTGTCTCTGTTTATACTGTTCCTTATCTCTGCCTCTGTCTCTATACATGTTATCTACCCA
>NW_013575590.1:0-296 GCF_000499745.2 Eimeria mitis | reverse complement strand
AAAAAAAAAAAAAAAAAAAAAAAAAAAAAAAAAAAAAAAAAAAAAAAAAAATAAATAAATAAATAAAAAAGTAACCACCAAAGAAAACAAAGACTAAACAAACAAACACATAAATAAATATATATTTTTTTTTCAGGTTAGGCGGCCTGCAGCCATGCTTGATCCGGGCTGGTTTCCCCCCATACAAAGAGTCATCGACAGCTTCTCTATGCAGCTGCCACAGTCTCCCTCGCTTTCATACTTACACTTGTCCCCTCTGTGCTGCGAAACTATGCGATGTACCCTGCAGCTGCCTA
>NW_013575589.1:1389-2228 GCF_000499745.2 Eimeria mitis | reverse complement strand
AGCTCCGGTAAGGCTGATGTTTGTTTGCTTCATAAGAGCGATGCTTATCACTGCATTTTCTCTATATTTGTTTTCTAGAGAACAGAAGAAGAATGTTTGTTACAGCCGCAGACAGCAACAGATGCCGCATGCAAAGAAAGCTTAAGAGCCCCTTCAACCCCTAGCAGGGTATAGAAAACAAATCAGGAAGGAGCAGGTGTTCTTGCTGCTGCTGCTGCTGCTGCTGCTGCTGCATGCACTGATGCTGCACACTGAAACACACTGCTGAGGTGTAGGGGGGCAGCTGTGTGTGTTGTGTGTGTGGAGATGCAGACGAAGAACTTTGGTTCTTCAGGCCGCAGCAGCAGCAAAACAACATTACACAGCAGCAACACAAACAGCTGGGGGGCCTCGTCGCAGCTGGGGGGCCCCAGAAGAGGTACTGGGGGGCCCCCAACGGTACCCATTGTGGCGTCTGCTGCTTCTGTTAGCGCTCACTACACCGCGGGGGGCCCCCCAGGCAGGGGAGAGGTGAAAGCTGTGCAGTTCGTGAGGAGAATCGAGGTCGTACACACCACCACTGCTGCAGTGCAGCAGCAGCAGCAGCAGCAGCAGCAGCGGTACAGCAGGAGCAGCAGCAGCAGCAGCAACAGCGCTTGCAACAGCAGCACTGGGTCGCTTGCAGCTGCCTATGGATTCAATACAGGCATCGCCGAGGCCCTTGAAGGTACCCAGCAGATATATAAATAATAATTTGTGTTTTTTTATTATTATTTATATATTTATAATATTATTATTTATATATTTATAATAAACATTCTAGTTGCTGATTTGTTTCTTTTCTCTCTACTGTAGAAATA
>NW_013575589.1:556-1094 GCF_000499745.2 Eimeria mitis | reverse complement strand
GCAGCAGCAGGAGCAGCAGCAGCAGCAGCAGCGCGAGGGGAGGGGAAGACGATTCTGCGGCGTTCCACGGGAGCTGCCTATACACCTGACGGTGCAGCAGCAGCAGCATCTGAACTGGCGACATCTTTTCTAAGCCACGACGAAATAAAAATAAAAACAAAAAGCAGCAAAAGAAAAGAAAACGCAGCAGCAGCAGCAGCCCGCAGCCGCACTTCTATGGGGTTGGGGGGGCCCCTGGAGCTCTCTTCTATACGTACATTGAGGGGGCCCCGCCTTCAACAGGGGCCCCCTGCCTCGCAGCCGATGGGGGGGGGCCCCCTCTCAGCAACAAAGGCTTCATCATCTGCATCTGCTGCTCCTTTTGTTGCAGTAAGAAGGAGAAGGAGGAGCAAGACCAGCAGCAGCAGCAGCAGCAGCAGCAGCAACAGCAGCAGCAGCAGCAACTCACAGCCTGAGATGTACCCACAAACTTCTTTTGGTTTTTCTTCGAGTTTTAGAAACGTCATTTGGGGCACTTCTGCTTCCACCGCAGCAACAG
>NW_013575589.1:0-309 GCF_000499745.2 Eimeria mitis | reverse complement strand
AAATAAAAGAAGAAATACACAAAAAACATAGTTGGTGGGCGAGACGCAAAGACACTGCAGCAGCAGCAACAGCAGCAACAGCAGCAGCGGCAGCAGCAGCAGCAGGAACAGAAGCAGCAAGCGTTAAGGAAGGGCAGAAGAAAGAGGAGATTGTTGCAGGAGACAAAAAGAAAGAGAAAAGAAGCAAAAAAGAAAAAAAACAAAAAGAAAAAAATAAAGGAAAGACAGCAACAGGGGAAGAAGCAGCAGCAGCTATTCGTGCTGTTGCAGCAGCAGAAACAGCAGCAGCAGCAGCAGCAGCAGCAAGAG
>NW_013575588.1:701-2228 GCF_000499745.2 Eimeria mitis | reverse complement strand
CCTAGTGTGACAAGGGGCTGGTTCATCTCATATGCATCTGTGCTTGATTAGTCAACAAACGTAGTGCTTGACCAGATCATTCAATTTGCGCACTCGCTGCATAATGAATGTAGTAGCATATTTTCATTGTGCTGCGTAGATCCAACTACTATTGCTGCATTGCTGCTATGTCAGCCTGCTGGTGAGCCATCTGCAGCTACTGGCAGACCCTATCAAACAGCGAAGCCCTTTATGCGGACGCCTTATGCCAAACTCGGCGTCGGGACGAACACCTACAAACTGGTCGTTTTCGTAGGTTGACGTGCTCACACGAAGCGCGCTACACAAACAAAGTTGCCTGTGCCGAAGACCGACGTAACATCCTAAGATTGACCGAATCCGACTAAGGTAAGTGGCCCGCCTAGAAACAGTGTCTTGCAAGTCGCCGTCCATCACGTCCGACTATGTCTCCTCCGTCGACCCGAGGTTCCCACGTCCAAACCTCGCTTTAGACGCACTGGCTGCATGTTGAACAAATTAACGTTGCGTTTGCCGTCATGTTGATTAACAGCTGCTAGCCTCCCGCTGTCGTTCCATCTACGTGGTGCGGCACTCCATTCACCACAGACCCATTCCAGCAGCCAGTCCCTTCATACGCGAGCTGGACTTCTACCTAAACCCTACCATTGACACCTGCAAGAACAGGTTGCCGCACCAAGACAGCAGAGCCCCACACGGAGATTGCATGCGCAGAGCACTAAGTACGCGTTCGATAGGCTAAAGAAGCCTCATCGAGTCAGCATTCTGTTCAAGGGATGCAGCTGCCTAAAGGCAGTGTTCCAGATGCAACTGTCCCTTTGTCTTTCAGCCTTAGGCCCACATTCCCGGATCCCGTTAAGTGGGCATGGCTGCGTTCTGCGGTAGTCGATTTCATGCGTGCTGTGTTGCACAGGACCATCTGAATTGTTGCTTGATCTGAGTGCTGGTGCGCGGCGGCAACTACCTGCGCCAATCAAGCTGAGCAAACTTGTATACTCACGCCGAATCCCAACCGGGACCAAAGTTTGAACTCGTCTACGATCCGACGTTTTGGTAGTATATGGCGTCAATACAGAAATTGCAAACATAAAAAATGTTGCATGCACCAAGTACGAATTGTGCTTCTGAGACACTGAGAAAGTGTAAAACGGTCGGATTCAAAGCGTTAAGTAGGTTAGTGGCTTCTTGCCGTAAGCGACTATGCCTTCGCCTACAAACGTAAGTTACCTACAACCGAACCGAGCAATATGCGCACTGGCTGTGTGCACCATTCGATCCCATGCTTAGTATTTTGCCGTAAACGCACCTGCATCTCTTGCAGTGCTGCTGTATCTGACTGCAGGTGTGCCCCCAGTACTACCGTCCCCGAAACAAGTAGCTAAATCCTCTATAAGGACGCCAAGCTCCTAACTCGACATCCGCATCGAAAAGTCAAAGACCCGACGCTTTGCTAGCAACCTGCTTTTATACAGCGGTGGGGAACATGGAACGGGTGCCATGCACCGAGCT
>NW_013575588.1:0-472 GCF_000499745.2 Eimeria mitis | reverse complement strand
AATGTGAATAGAAAAAAATGGAGCTTCCATTGTATAATGATTCATAAAGCAGACGCTATCTTGAGGCACAAAAGTTGTGGGTCCAGCAAATATTAAACACGCAACCGCCAGTCCAATATGTAAGGAGTGTAAGCTGCTTCTCAATCTCAATATTGCTAATCCGCCTTCCAGAGACGCTGTGTGCAGGTGCCCGTTGAAAAGACATTCTCGCGTAACCCGCGCACACCTTCCTAACATGAAATTAGCAAACTAATGAGCAACGTCCCGTGTACTCTACACTCGCCGCTGCGCTACGTCGCGTTCCTGTCGCTCACTACGGACGCACTAGGTGTCTCTTCCGTGGCACGCAGTTCGGCACTGCAGGCGCTGGACTCCATATGCTCAACGGCCACAAGTCAGGAAGACGACCCTGCGTGAAATTTGACGCAGCCCATTCGCTCACGTCGAGACCACAGAACACCGCTCCGTTACG
>NW_013575587.1:2257-2409 GCF_000499745.2 Eimeria mitis | reverse complement strand
CATGCATGCATGCATGCATGCATGCATGCATGCATGCATGCATGCATATAGTGTTGTGTGCATGTATATAGAGTTGCATGCATGCATGCATGCGTGCATATAGTGTTGTATGCATGCAGATAGCGTTGTATGTATCCATATAGTGTTGTATG
>NW_013575587.1:974-2073 GCF_000499745.2 Eimeria mitis | reverse complement strand
TTTTTTTTTTTTTTTTTTTTTTTTTTTTTTTTTTTTTTTTTTAATTGATTAAATAAATGAAAATAAGTGAAGTAATAAATTTAATTTATTTATTTAGTTTGTTAAAGAAGCAAAATGATGGTCTTTGTGTTTCTTTTTATGCAACAAAATAGAGAGAAGCATCATCACCACGAATATCTGTATTTCTATAACAAATAAACAAAAAAATAATAATATAAAATAAATACAAAACAACAGATATAATAAAATAAAACACTAACAAATCCCTTAAAGAAAAAAAAATTAAAAAAAATAAATTAAAATAAATAAAAAATAAATGTGAATATGAAAAAAGTTTCGGCGGTGGCCGATGGTTCTGCTTTCTATGCACCGAAATACAAGAAATTGAATTCATTGTAAATATAAAAATATATAAAATATTTGTGAAAAAATAAATAATTATATATTTATAATTTATTTATTTTATAAAAAATAAATATATTTTATTCTATTTCAACAAAAAAAAGAATGTTAGGGTTTTCTGCTGTGTAGCAGCGGTTCGTCTTCGGTGTTTCGTGCTACATTGAATATATACATTTTCTTCTTTTTGTTGTTTTTGTTTTTTTTTGAGTTTCTGAGCGATATTTTGTGTTTAAATTTATAAAAATATACTTTTATAGAAATGAAAAAAACATTTTTGTTTTATTTTTTTCTTTTTTTTGTGAATTTTCGTCGCGTTTCCACACTTGCAAGTCGCCGCCAGTCGGCGCTGCATATACCATCACCGCAGGCATTAATTTCGGCGATCTTGGAGGAATTTGCGTAAAATTTTAATTTTTTTTTGAATATTTTAAAAGAAAATTAAACTTTTATTTAAATATTTTTATTTTTTTTCAAAAATATTCATAAAGTCAGCCAAAAGTCGAGGTTACTACTGCGCCAGGAATGCGGCGAGTGCCCACAGTGCAAGTACAGAAACTTCGTCTGGTTTCTAAGGAAAAAAAAGGTAAACTTCACACAAAAAAAATAATATTTTTAAATAATATTATTAAAAACAAAAAATAATTTATATTATATTCATGAATAGAAATAAAATATATTCATTTCAGCTGTGCACGCA
>NW_013575587.1:346-874 GCF_000499745.2 Eimeria mitis | reverse complement strand
CACAAAAAAAATAATATTTTTAAATAATATTATTAAAAACAAAAAATAATTTATATTATATTCATGAATATAAATAAAATATATTCATTTCAGCTGTGCACGCACGCAGCCGCATCGTTTGTGTAAAGAAAAAAGAAGAAACCGGTGGTTAAATATATCCTGCATGCAACAGAACGAAAAAAATAAAAATAAAAATAAATTATATAAATATAAAACATAAAATAAAAAATAAAACACCAATAAAACAACAAAAATATTAATATAATATACAACATTTCTAGCTGCTGAGGATAAACTAAAAAAATACAAAGAAGGTGTTGAAGCCGCTCAGGTGTATGCACTACAAGCAGAAGAAGAAATCACAAAAGAAGTAAATAAATAAATTAAATAAATAAATTAAATAAATAAATTAAATAAATAAATTAAATAAATAAATTAAATATATAAAATAAATAAATAAATAAATTAATTTATCTTCTTTCTCTTCTCTGCTTCTCTATATAATATTTAACTCCCCAGATAGACGAC
>NW_013575587.1:0-246 GCF_000499745.2 Eimeria mitis | reverse complement strand
ATAAATTAAATAAATAAATTAAATAAATAAATTAAATAAATAAATTAAATAAATAAAATAAATAAATAAAATAAATAAAATAAATAAATAAAATGAATAAATAAATAAATTAATTTCTCTTCTTTCTCTTCTCTGCTCTTCTATATGATATTTAACTCCTCAGATAGACGACGAAGAAATGCAAAAACGTAAGAAAATTATGTATACTGTCATATATCAGTATACGTGTATATATATATATATATA
>NW_013575586.1:932-2230 GCF_000499745.2 Eimeria mitis | reverse complement strand
GTCTTAGACAGAGAGCAGTTGAAAAAGAAGAATGATCAGGACGCGGAAAGCGAGAAAGTTACATTTGGCATGATGGGGACTGACACAGCGAGAAGGATACGGCCAGAGGGGATCAGACGGAGAGGGGAGAAACCACCGAACGCGTATGCAACGATTGTAATGTCGCACTTGGCGGTCGGTGGAGTAAAGGAAATACCAACGAGAACTGCTGCAATTTTTCATTGTTAAAGCCTGCCGTTGGCCTCATCTTCCGTTAGAAGATCAAAATTTTCACATCTTTGCATTTGCAAATGGCGCAATGATGATTTTGGACGTAGTTATGCTGAGAAAATGTTTTCGTTGACAAGTTCCATTCGTATTTAAATATATAGGAATAGATGCAGCTCTTGGCCGCCGTTCACTGCGCCATCGCAGTGGGCTAAAGAGGTAAAATCCATGAAAACTTCAAGACAGGCAGACTGGCACCGCTTCGCGGTGCAAGTTATACGAATGGAGTGTACCCTATTGGCACTACTAGTACTGTATTCCTATTATGTTCCTTAGTTCTGTAGAAGAAGAGTATAAGGTGTAGTCGAGCAAAAGTTACCTTAGGCAGCAAACGGGTCACATAGAAGACGGACCAGCTACTGCCGCAGCTTCGGCTCAATCTGCAGCGATCCAGGGGACATCAGCACGAGATATACGTGGAACAAAAATGCTGGAAACGTTTTAAGCTACAATTAAGAAATTTAATTGAAAGGCAGTTGACTTGCCGTTAGTATTTCGACACAGCCGGATAAAAATTCAGAGTGACCCTGGAACGCGGTGGGGCGTGCCGATCTGGGTACAAATCAACCAAACACAGAGAGAGCGTCAGGCTCAGTGTATGTTATTTTATTTATTTTCTAGAATGATGTGGATTTGGAGTTCAATATATACGCGAAGGCAATTGTCTATTGCTGCTCAGCGGCAGACACGCACCAGCAGTGGTCCGTTGAAACGTACCGGTACTCGGTGGGGCTGCGGGCTCCGTGGCATTCCTTCGCTGCCTCCATATCTCCCGAATAGAGCTTCTTGGTGTTGATATTTTTATGACTTGTGCAATAGGAGTTGCACTATTTCATGAAATGCAGGGAGTTATGCAGAGGTAGTGCCGGGCCACCCTCCCCGACACATCACCATCCTCTGTACGGCGTCTCGCAGTGACGAGAGTGGCGTGGGCGCAAATACTTTTTCTGAAATTTCCCCTCCTTCTTTCCACTTCAGCTGCTTATTGCATTGATGTTTGGCATTTTCAGCTTCAACGATTTGGTAACTTA
>NW_013575586.1:0-674 GCF_000499745.2 Eimeria mitis | reverse complement strand
TTTAAATGCTTGTGGATCTCCTTCGGCAGCGCGCTACTGACCGTCCCTAGGTCATCATTTCTTCTCCTTCCAGCACTCATAGAAAATTGTGTCTGCCGTGGTACACGGGCAGCAAGTTTCAGTTCTTTCTGGGTAGTGGAGATGGACTTGCTGACGAAGTGCTGCTCCTAGAAAGTCGCCATAAGGCCCCAGGCCTAGCGCGAGAACAAGAGCAGCCAGCAGCCTCTCAGATAACAAACTCCTACTGGATCTGCCTGGTTGTTAGCAACGGCTCTCCGAGCTGCCCCTTGCCGAATTTGTGTTTCTTTGAAAAGCATTTTTCATTCGGGGCCACCTCGCGTTTTGAGCCTTCCCAGCAGGAAGCAAAAAGGAACACACAGAACGAAATAGCTGCTGTCCCGTGAACTCTGCTAAAGCCAGTGCTGCGTCTAAAGCAGCACTAAATCATTCATCCGCTGTACGGAGGCCTGTCCGCTGTCGTTATCCTTTCCCTGCTCTTTTCGCGATCGCTTAGCTGGCGATACACGGCGGCCCCACTGGTCTGAGGCATAGACGATCCAGCACAGCCTAGGGGAGATCGGCGCGACAGCAGCATCGGCCGCATACAGCATCAGTGGCAAAAGCGGTAGCAGCATGGGGAAAGAGGCGGTGACGAATGAGGGCGAGAGAGAACA
>NW_013575585.1:1882-2233 GCF_000499745.2 Eimeria mitis | reverse complement strand
GCTGCATTTGCTGCTGCAGTTTCTGCACGCATATAAAAGAATATAATAATATATTTATTTGTACTGTCGGCTTCTGATGATTTTCACACAGTCTACCTTAGGAAGCACCTGAATTTTGCTTAGAACCCAACGCAACACCAGAGTAAGCCAAGTACCCGCTGCAGGGGCAGGTGCAGGAGCAGCAGCAGGTACAGCAGCATGAGCAGCAGCAGAAAGGCCCACAGACTGCTTAGAGCAAGACGCAGCAGCGGGTGTAACAGCTGCAGCAGCAGCAGCAGCAGCAGCAGCAGAAGGCCAGACTGACTCTCAAGACGGGATTTGCACAGATTTCGTCTTGTTCAACATTTCACC
>NW_013575585.1:0-1834 GCF_000499745.2 Eimeria mitis | reverse complement strand
CATATATATATATATATATATATATATATATATATATATATTAGAGCTCAAGCTCAACAAACTGCGCCTTGTGGTATTTGCATTGCCCTTAGTAGGCTTGAAATAGATTAGAGGAGTCATAAAGAAATATGATTTAATCAAATAGAGAAGAATAAATTCGCCTCCTCATCAAAGTTAGCAGTGTCTTAACTTACGTTTGAATCCAAAAATTTATTAAAAATATAAAAATATTAATGAAAATTGTTTTGAAATATTTGATCTTAATTTAAAATTCAACGACTTTGCAATAGCGTTCAACACAAAGAGGAAAGGATAGATATCTGGGCGAAGTTTGTTCTGAGCTTGTTTTATGTGCCTCCTGAATCATTGTATTTACTCTCTTTGATTGCTTATTCAGTACTTTTGTGCATTCATTTCATGCGATGATTATACAATTCACTTGACGGACGGCAGTTCTCTCTGTTCAAGCCGACCTGTATATTAGCCACCTCGCTGGATCAGCACAGCACCCGGTTTCTGTTATATGATTAAATTATTCATCCTTTTCGCTGCATTCTGAATGCAAGCCGGGGGCTTGAACCTCAGCAAAGATCTGGATGCACAGAAGAATATTCACACCAGCTACGTCCATACCGGTAGACTGTCATCGTTTCCACCGCGCAGCCTGCATACGTTTCGCCAGACTTATCCCTTCAAACTCAAGTGTATAACTTCATCCATTCCTAAGATTCTCATTATAAGTAAATAGTGTTTTTCTTTGGCTTTCTTATAAAGCGTGATCGCAGCGAGTCGCCATAGTGGTGGTCACCTACCTGCTGGGGTACGCACATACGCCCAAAACTCGTCTCCAGCACCCGCATACTTAATGGAGTTGATTGAAAAGTTTTTTTCAAATACTAACTTAATATTAAATTAACTATTAAAGCTGTTCTATAAGAGGATTGGGATGAGATGAAGAGCTGATGTTCTTGGTTCGTCCGGGCCCACCCTGCTCGATCCGCCGTGCTGTGCGGCCGACAGCGATTCGTATGGATGCGGCAGATAAAATATAATTCAACAAATTTCCCTCTCATTAAAATCATAATCTTAAAGCGAAATGATTTGTTCTTACTGCTAATTGACGCATTTATTCTTTTTATCTCCACCTGAGTGTGCGGCAAGGGCAGACAGTCACACGACCGGCCGCTGTCTAGTTACTGGCTCGGGACGGTAATATGGCTGCATTCCGCGTTTATTTTCAGCAGAGAATACAGAAAAGAAGCATCAATGCGTTTTATGAATCTTCAAAATATTTACAACATGTTAATGTCCTAAGACTTCACCTCTGCACCTCTACGAGGCGCCGCGCCTCTGCATACCCATAAGCCAAACCATCAAAATTCCCTTTCTCCCTCCATCTCAGCAGGAAATACCTTACACTTTGCATTCACATCGAAGAAGGGAATAAGTAAATGCCCCTCTTCTGATTCTTTTGCCGCTTCTTTATTGCAATTCGGCTCCAAACGAAAACACCGAATCCCGCTGCGCCTCCTCCTCAAGAACCATCACTGAAATACCTCAACCATAATTATTATTTATATAAAAAACCTATTATTATTATTATTATTTTTTCGTTCTTATGGTTAATCTTGCAGTGTAGCCCGAGGCGATGCCAGTTCCTGTCTCTGGTTTGTTATTGCGCGTTCACATTTGAGGCGTTCGTCCTCCATTTTTTTTCGGCTTACATCTCGTGTAGGCTACTTTTTTTCTCTTCTTTCAGTTGAATAGTATGTGGTCGGCCTCGGGAGTCGATGCATGCAGCGCAGATCCAGGTGGTGGTACTGTTTCTGACGAT
>NW_013575584.1:1562-2593 GCF_000499745.2 Eimeria mitis | reverse complement strand
TCGATGAAAGAATAGATAATGAAACAAATAACCCTTTACTTGTTGCACAGTTTCTACGATCACATAAAGAGTTCGAGAAAAAGAGACTACAGACGTTGTTGCTGATGGATAGAGCCGCGGAGATAGCTAGACAAAGAAGCTTTGGGGCGGAGATAAAGAAACTATACGGAGAATCAAAGAACACAGCAACATGTATAAAAGAAGAAAAAGATAGATTAATTAATTTATTAAATATAACGAAAGATAGATTACATATTGCTAATAGGAGAAGAACCAGAGCTAGAAAGGGACTCATCTCTCTACCCCCAGAGAGAGAAGGTGACCCTGTCTCCGCTTCGGAGACAGACCCCACAGGTACACCTCGTGTTATATTAAAAAGGAGACTACAAGTAGAACTAACACTAATAAATTTTTATAAAGAAAGAATAAAAAGAATAGAAGAATCAATAAAACAAATAGATACAACATATGGAGATAAACTAGCAACAGCAAGAAAAGTATTTACAAATATAAAAAGAGAGTTTATAACAAACGAAGCAGCATGGGAGGCAGCAGGGGCCTCAGAAGAAGCACTAAAGCCTGTAGGTACTTCTCAAGAGAGTCTAGCACAGGTTGAGGATTTTGTAGAAGAAGAAGAAGAAGAGATAGAAGCAGAAAAAATATTAAATAAAATAAATGATGATGAAAGTAAAACAGATGAAGAACTTCTTAATATTCCGAGTGTACATACGTGGGATCTTATTGAGTTAATAAAGAGATTCGGTAGTGACGAAGAGATTGCTGCTGCTGAGGCTATAAGACAGCAGCAACTGCTGAAGCAGCAAGAAGAACAAAAAAGAAAAGAAGAACAAATAAAAAAAGAACAAGAATTGAAAAAAATAGAAGAAGAACAAAGGAAAGCACAGCTCAAAGCAGCGCTGCAGCAGCAGCAGCAGGAACTGCAGCAGCAGCAGCAGCAAGAAGCAGCAGCAGAAGAAGAAGAAGAAGAAGAAGAAGAGACAGAAGAGACAGAAGAGGGAGAGGAGACAGAG
>NW_013575584.1:955-1462 GCF_000499745.2 Eimeria mitis | reverse complement strand
GACGAAGAGATTGCTGCTGCTGAGGCTATAAGACAGCAGCAACTGCTGAAGCAGCAAGAAGAACAAAAAATAAAAGAAGAACAAATAAAAAAAGAACAAGAAATGAAAAAAATAGAAGAAGAACAAAGGAAAGCACAGCTCAAAGCAGCGCTGCAGCAGCAGCAGCAGGAACTGCAGCAGCAGCAGCAGCAAGAAGCAGCAACAGAAGAAGAAGAAGAAGAAGAGGGAGAAGAAGAAGAGACAGAAGAGGGAGAGGAGACAGAAGAGACAGAAGAGACAGAAGAGACAGAGGGAGAGACAGAAGGAGATACCACAGAAGGAGAATATACTGAAGCGGAGACAGCAGAAGAAGGAGAGACAGAAGAAGGAGAGACAGAGGGAGAAGAGGGGGGAGATGCAAGTGCGCAAGAATAAATATAAAATAAATATAAATATAAAAATAAAAAAAAGAAAAAAAAAGAGAAAGAATGAGGGGAGATAGAAGAAAAAAAGAGAGAGATGTATAAT
>NW_013575584.1:667-855 GCF_000499745.2 Eimeria mitis | reverse complement strand
AGATGCAAGTGCGCAAGAATAAATATAAAATAAATATAAATATAAAAATAAAAAAAAGAAAAAAAAAGAGGGAGAGAATGAGGGGAGATAGAAGAAAAAAAGAGAGAGAGAGATGTATAAGAAGGAGAGATAGAGATAATACATAAAAAATAATATTATAATAAACAAACAATTGTAAAGAAACAATA
>NW_013575584.1:457-567 GCF_000499745.2 Eimeria mitis | reverse complement strand
ATAATACATAAAAAATAATATTATAATAAACAAACAATTGTAAAGAAACAATAATATATATATATATATATACATATATATATACATATATATATATACATATATATATG
>NW_013575584.1:0-357 GCF_000499745.2 Eimeria mitis | reverse complement strand
TATATATATATATATATATATATATATATGTATAAATTGATGCAGTATAAGAAATATATTTATTTGTGATTATAAAAAAGGAGGAAATATAAAACAAAAACAAAAACAGGAATTCGCGTGAGCTCAGCTAGCTACAAACGCTAGCTGCCTGTACACCGTAGCAGTACCAGCAGCAGCAGCAGCAGCAGCAGCAGCAGCAGCAGCAGCGGCAGCAGCGGCAGCAGCAGCAGTAAGAGCTGCAGCAGCTGCAGAAGCAAATGCAGCAGCAACAATTGCAACAGCAGGAACTGCGCGGCAGCACCAACTGCAGCAACAGCAGCACGATGTGCAGCAGCCGCAGCAGCAGCAACAACAACA
>NW_013575583.1:1956-2234 GCF_000499745.2 Eimeria mitis | reverse complement strand
CCGCCCTGCACGTATCTGCTGCAGCAGCAGCAGCAGGTGCAGCAGCAGCAGCAGCAGCAGCAGCAGCAGCAGGTGCTGCAGCAGCAGTAGAAGCTGCAGCAGCTATAGCAGGAGCAAGTCGAGCAGCAGCAGCTTTAGCGGCAGCAGCTGTAGCAGCAGCAGCAGCAGCTGTAGCAGCAGCAGCAGCAGCAGTAGTTGTAGCAGTAGCAGCAGCAGCAGCAGCAGCAGCAGCAGTTGTTAATGGATTGAGAAGGAGCAGCATAAACCCCATTTGGTTG
>NW_013575583.1:1513-1872 GCF_000499745.2 Eimeria mitis | reverse complement strand
ATATATATATATATATATATATATATATATATATATATATATATATATATATATATATATATATTGCTGCATGCAGGGGGATATACAGACACTGCAGCAGAAGCAGTTAGATATTCTTTTTATTAATTTTATTTTATTTTATTTTATTTCATTTTTATTTTATTTTATTTATTTATTTTTTGGTATTATTCTTGCATTTCTTTATTTATATATTTATTAATATCTTTTATTTATTTTGTTTTTATTTATTTTTTATTTTATTTTATTTTATTTTTATTTTATTTTTTTTTTATATTCTGCTGCTGCTGTGCTGCGCATGCAGGTCGGCTCCAAGTGCAACCAAAATGACGGGTAAATAT
>NW_013575583.1:1195-1448 GCF_000499745.2 Eimeria mitis | reverse complement strand
AGCAACAGCAGCAGCAGCAGCAGCAACAGCAGCAGCAGCAGCAACAGCAACAGCAGCAGCAGCAGCAGCAATAGTGCAGCCTTTATGCGGCAGTGTATACAGATAGAGACAAAACACAAAAAAATAAAAACAAAAATAAATAAATAAATAAATAAATAAATAAATTAATAAATAAATAATAAAGAAAGAAAAAGAGATAAAAACAAACACAGACAAACAAATAAAAAAAAACAAAAATAAATAAATAAATAGT
>NW_013575582.1:15005-17687 GCF_000499745.2 Eimeria mitis | reverse complement strand
TTCATCAACAGCTCTTCTATAGTCCATATAAAATAATTAAATAAACAAATAAACAAATAAACAAATAAACAAATAAAAAACTAAATAAACAAATAAAAAAAAACTAAATAAACAAATAAATAAACAACCAACCCCCCAAAAAAACAATCACGGATCCCTATCCCTAAACCACAATAATATATATATATTTTAATTTATGTGTGTGTTTGTGTTTGTTTTTTTTGTGTATAAATATAAATATATATACACAGCTATGCTGCAGGCCTAGCAAAGAGCAGCGAGCAGTGGGTGGGGAATGTATTCGGCCAGACAGCTGGGGGCGCATATTTCGCCGGTGATGGTCGATACTATGAAACCCCAGAAGCAGCTGTCTCCTTGTCTCTATCTCACCAAGCTAGTATACTAGGGGGAAGTGTTTTATCTTCTTTAGGTTTAGCATCTGTGGTGGTTACTGGGGTGGGGTTGCTCGCTACAACATTAAATAATATATATAGAGTACTAAAAAAAAAAACAAAAGAGACACTACAAAAATTTTTATATAAAAATCCCTTTCGTATAGATAAACATAAAGTTATAGATATATTAAAACAACATATCTTTGATAAAGAAAAAAATAATATAGAAAGTAAAAATATTATTTTATTTCTATTTACACATACAAATCCAGCTGATGAACTATACAATACAGAAAAAAACACACACCAACTGTCTCCTCCTCCCTCTCTCCCCGCCCCACACACACACAAACATACACACACACATACACACACACATACACATACACATACACATACACATACATATACACATAGAGTTGTTGCTTGGCTCAGAGAGAGACTGGCGGCACAGGTGGTGTTGTTGCCTATTGCTGTTTATAAATATCCTTTCTCTAATAAACAACTAACAGTCTCCAATACACGATCCCGTCTCCCTGTCTCCGAATTTATAAAGGGTTTATTGTTGCCTCAATGCAGAGACAAAGTACAGAGACACCCCACACTACAACATTTATTTTCTCTTTATATTGCTGAGCCAGGTTCAGGTGTATCCTCATCTACAAATATAAATATAAACACAAATACAAATATAAATATAAATATAAACACACAACAACCCCACCATCATCATCGCCCCAAAACAACAGCAACAAATATAAATATAAATCCTTCTCTTACTTATAATAATTATAATAATAGTAAACTACCTATCTCTCCATGGATACAAGAGAAACAAACACCAGAAACAACAATAAGGAGACTGTCTCCTTCTCTCCCAATAAGAGAAGCAGTAGATAAACTAAACGTATCTCGTGGTGCGCACTTTGTTATACTTGTGGGGCTGCATGCAAACAATAAAAATATAAATATAAATAATATAAATAATATTAATTATAATAAAAATTATTTCTCTAGGTTTAATACTATTCATACAAATGAAGATAAAAAAATAATTAAACAAATCACAAACAACTGTCTCCTTTTTAAGAGGGGACCCCCCAGAAGTATGGCCCCAGCCACCATCTCTGTAAGCTCTATATTCTTATATATATAATATATAATATATATAATATTTATATATATATATATATGTGTGTATATATATATATATATATTTATATATTTTTATATTTATATATAAATGTATAAATATGTAAATAAATAAATATATTTGTTGTGCATGCAGCTGCGTTTGAGTCTGGGTTTGTCTCCTTGTGTTTGTGGTTTATCTTGCCCTTTACCTGTATATCTATATAAATATAAATATAAACATAAACATAAATATAAATATAAATAAATATAAATATATTTATATATTTGTTGTGTATGCAGCTGCGTCTGAGTCTGGGTTTATCTCCTTCTGTTGGTGGTCTATCTTGCCCTTTACATATATATCTATATAAATCTATCTACACACAAATAAATAAATAAATAAATACATTTATTTATATATATTTGTTCTGCATGCAGCTGCGTCTGAATCTGGGTTTGTCTCCTTCTGTTGGTGGTCTATCTTGCCCTTGGCCTATATATAAATAAATCTATATAAATATAAATATAAATAAATATAAATAAATATATTTATATATATATATATATATATATTTATTGTTTATGCAGCTGCGTCTGAATCTGGGTTTGTCTCCTTCTGCTGGTGGTCTATCTTGCCCTTGGCCTGGTCCGACCAGTGGTTCGTTGGTGGTCCTCAACATCCCCCCAGCAACAACAGTCTATCAGCTGCTAGCTGCGTTGCTTAGAGCCTTTAGGATACATGGATTGCTGCCTCCTGCTGCTGCTGCTCCTGCTGCTGCTGCTGCTGCTGCTCCTGCTGCTGCTGCTGAGGATGATGGTGATGGTGGTGATGGTGGTGATGGTGGTGATGGTGGTGGTGATGAGGATAGCGTACAAGCAGCAGAAACAGCAGCAGAAGCAGCAGCAGAAACAGCAGCAGAAGCAGCAGCAACTGCAGCAGATACAGAAACAGAAACAGAAGCAGGAGAAGCACAACAGCAACAAGAACAACCAGCAGCAGCAGCAGCAGCAGCAGCAACAGCAGCAGCAGCAACAGCAGCAACAACAGCAGCAAGAATTATTTTACCTGAAGGGCTCACCGAGAAGGCTTTGGGGCTTTATGCTGTTCGTCAGCCAGCAGCAGATGAGCGCAGCAGCATGGGGCCCCGCAGCA
>NW_013575582.1:14548-14905 GCF_000499745.2 Eimeria mitis | reverse complement strand
CCCCAGCAACAACAGTCTATCAGCTGCTAGCTGCGTTGCTTAGAGCCTTTAGGATACATGGATTGCTGCCGCCTGCTGCTGCTCCTGCTGCTGCTCCTGCTGCTGCTGCTGCTGCTGCTGCTGCTGCTGCTGCTGCTGAGGATGGTGGTGATGGTGGTGATGGTGGTGGTGATGAGGATAGCATACAAGCAGCAGAAACAGCAGCAGATGCAGCAGCAGCAGAAACAGCAGCAGCAACAGCAGCAGCAACTGCAGCAGATACAGAAACAGAAACAGAAGCAGAAACAGGAGAAGCACAACAGCAGCAAGAACCAGCAGCAGCAGCAGCAGCAACAACAGCAGCAGCAGCAGCAACAG
>NW_013575582.1:14142-14448 GCF_000499745.2 Eimeria mitis | reverse complement strand
GAGACAGAAAAGGAGACAGAAAAGGAGACAGAAAAGGAGACAGAAAAGGAGACAGATAAAGAAACAAAGGAAGAGACAGAGAAAGAGACAGACAAAGAAACAGATAAGGAGACAGAAGAGAGAGAAAAAGAAACAGAGAAAGAAACAGACAAAGAGACAGACAAAGAGACAGAAAAGGAGACAGACAAAGAGACAGAAAAGGAGACAGAAAAGGAGACAGAAAAGGAGACAGATAAAGAAACAGAAAAGGAGACAGAAAAGGAGACAGAAAAGGAGACAGAAAAGGAGACAGAAAAGGAGACAGAA
>NW_013575582.1:13753-14042 GCF_000499745.2 Eimeria mitis | reverse complement strand
AAGAAACAGAAAAGGAGACAGAAAAGGAGACAGAAAAGGAGACAGAAAAGGAGACAGAAAAGGAGACAGAGAAGGAGCCGTCTCTGCATCGTTTGCCCTTTACGATGGCTGTGCGGGACCTCCTCGATATATACGGCCACGACGGCGTCAACTATGGGTTCCTTGTAAGGGTTTAGGGTTTAGGGTTTAGGGTTTAGGGTTTAGGGTTTAGGGTTTAGGGTTTAGGGGGTAGGGTTTAGGGGCGAGGGTTTAGGGTTTAGGGTTTAGGTTGAGGAGAACCCCTAATTAC
>NW_013575582.1:12710-13133 GCF_000499745.2 Eimeria mitis | reverse complement strand
GCAGCAGCAGCAGCAGCAGCAGCAGCAGCAGCAGCAGCAGCAGCAGCAGCAGCAGCAGCAGCAGGAGACACCACGAGCACCCTTTGTCTGTATATTTATCTGTGTTGAGTGGTGGGGTGTATAACTACACGACCGGGGCCCTAACCCTAAACCCTTCATCCTGCGGCGAAGACATCACCCTGCAGCAGGCTGCTGCGCTGCTGCTGTCTCCTGCTGCTGCAGCAGACAGCACACAAAAATAATTTATTTATATTTTTTATCTCTTCTTTTGTTATGGAAATTAGGCAGCAGCAGCAGCAGCAGCAGCAGCAGCAGCAGCTGCTGCTGCTGCTGCTGCTGCTGATGATGATGATGGGATAGGTGCAGCTGCTGCTGCGCAAACAAATGACACTGCAGCAGATGTCAACACAGGTACAACAGCAG
>NW_013575582.1:12445-12610 GCF_000499745.2 Eimeria mitis | reverse complement strand
ATATTTTTTTTCTCTTCTGTTGTTATGCAAATTAGGCAGCAGCAGCAGCAGAAGCAGCAGCTGCTGCTGCTGCTGCTGCTGCTGCTGATGGGATAGGTGCAGCTGCTGCTGTGCAAACAAATGACACTGCAGCAGATGTCAACAGCAGCAGCAGCAGCAGCAGCA
>NW_013575582.1:11180-11464 GCF_000499745.2 Eimeria mitis | reverse complement strand
TGCTGCTGCTGCTGCTGCTGCTGCTCCTGCTGCTGCTGCTGCTGCTGCTGCTGCTGCTGCTCCTGCTGCTGCTGCTGCTGCTGCTGTTGCATGCAAAGATTTGCTTATAGAAGGGGTTTCTCTCGCCGATGATATTTTGGTGGTTTGGGGCTTGCATGCATATCATGTGTACCAGTTCTCTTGCTGCTGCTGCTGCAGCAGCAGCAGCAGCAGCAGCAGCAGCAGCAACAGCAGCAGCAGCAGCAGTTACTGTTGCTGCAGCAGCAGCTGCAGCAAAATGTTGC
>NW_013575582.1:4969-5245 GCF_000499745.2 Eimeria mitis | reverse complement strand
TAGGGTTTAGGGTTTAGGGTTTAGGGTTTAGGGTTTAGGGTTTGTGGTGTTCAGGGGGGCCAAACATATGTTGCTGCGGTTTTTGTTAATGAGGAGGGAAAGGGGTTTCTATTAGTAAGAACCATCAGGGTTTAGGGTTTAGGGTTTAGGGTTTAGGGTTTAGGGTTTACGGTTTAGGGTTTTGGGGGGTTGAGGGTGTTTAGGGTTTTGGTGGTTTAGAGTTTTGGGGGTGTAGGGTTTAGGGGTTTTAGGGTTTAGGGGGTTTAGGGGGTTTAG
>NW_013575582.1:1353-1617 GCF_000499745.2 Eimeria mitis | reverse complement strand
CTGCAGCAGCAAAAGAAAATATAAAACAAAATAATTTATATAATGATTTTTCTTTTTTTAAATATAAACACTATAATTATAATAAAGATATACAGGTATCCTTTCTATTTATATTTATATATTTATCTTTTTATCTAATATAATTAGGGTTTAGGGTTTAGGGTTTAGGGTTTAGGGTTTAGGGGTTTAGGGTTTAGGGTTTCTTAGTGGATATATTTGTTGTGGTTTGGCGCTGTTTCTGTCTTTCGTTCTTTTGGGGTTTTC
>NW_013575582.1:723-1253 GCF_000499745.2 Eimeria mitis | reverse complement strand
GGGTTTAGGGTTTAGGGTTTAGGGTTTAGGGTTTAGGGGTTTAGGGTTTAGGGTTTAGGGTTTAGGGTTTCTTAGTGGATATATTTGTTGTGGTTTGGCGCTGTTTCTCTCTTTCGTTCTTTTGGGGTTTTGTCTAGGGTTTAGGGTTTAGGGTTTAGGGTTTAGGGTTTAGGGTTTAGGGTTTGTGTTTTAGGTTGCTGCAGCAACAAACCCTATAACCTATCGCTGGCTGCAGCAGCAGAAAGCAGAAGAGCTGCTGCAGCAGGGTGAGGGTTTAGGGTTTATTGAAACCCTTCTTGCTGCTGCTGCACCCTTCGGCAGCTACAGCAGCAGCAGCAGCAGCAGCAGCAGCACAAACCTCCAGCAGCAGCAGCAGCAGCAGCAGCACAAACCAGCAGCAGCAGCAGCAGCAGCAGCAGCAGCAGCAGCAGCAGCAGCAGATATTCTTCTAGAGGATGGTTTTGTTTTACAAATAGCAAAAGAAAATAAATGCATTGAAAATATTATAAATAAAACAAACAGCAAAAAAT
>NW_013575582.1:545-623 GCF_000499745.2 Eimeria mitis | reverse complement strand
GGGTTTATTGAAACCCTTCTTGCTGCTGCTGCACCCTTCGGCAGCTACAGCAGCAGCAGCAGCAGCAGCACAAACCAG
>NW_013575582.1:310-445 GCF_000499745.2 Eimeria mitis | reverse complement strand
TAGGGTTTAGGGTTTAGGGTTTAGGGTTTAGGGTTTAGGGTTTTTTATTTTTTCATTTTACTCTTTTTATTAATTTTTTTATTTTTTTATTTTATTTATTATTATGTTTGTTTTATTTATTTTATTTATTTAATT
>NW_013575582.1:0-210 GCF_000499745.2 Eimeria mitis | reverse complement strand
TAGGGTTTAGGGTTTAGGGTTTAGGGTTTAGGGTTTAGGGTTTTTTATTTTTTCATTTTACTCTTTTTATCAATTTTTTTATTTTATTATTTTATTTTTTATTATGTTTGTTTTATTTATTTTATTTATTTAATTTATTCATTATTTATTTTATTTATTTTATTTATTTTATTTATTTTATTTATTTTATTTATTTTATTTATTTTATTT
>NW_013575581.1:1720-1832 GCF_000499745.2 Eimeria mitis | reverse complement strand
TTGAGGAAGCAAAAAAGAGAGTTATTAAACAAAGAATACAAGAAAATAAACAAAGAATCAAGGGTATTTTGTTTTTGTTTTATTCTTTTTGTTTTTTATTTTGTTTTATTTA
>NW_013575581.1:1417-1620 GCF_000499745.2 Eimeria mitis | reverse complement strand
TATATATATATATATATATATATACATACATATATTTAAATATCTATGTGTGCATGCATGCATGCAGTGGTGAACAAAGCTTACGAGCAGCTGCAGCAGCAGCACCACCACCACCATCCCCAGCAGCAGCAGCAGCAGCAAAAAAATAAATAAATAAATAAATAAATAAAATAAATAAATAAAATAAATAAATATATATATAC
>NW_013575581.1:979-1379 GCF_000499745.2 Eimeria mitis | reverse complement strand
TTTTTTTTTGTGTTTTTATGGTTTGTTTATGTGGTGCTGTATAAAGAGAGTTATTAAACAAAGAATACAAGAAAATAAACAAAGAATCAAGGGTATTTTATGTTTTTCTTTTTGTTTTTTATTTTGTTTTATTTGTTTTGTTTTATTGTTTTCGTTTTATTGTTTTTGTTTTATTTGTTTTTGTTTTATTGTTTTGTTGTTTTTTTTTGTTTTTTTTTTGTTTTTTTTTGTTTTTTTTATGGTTTATGTACTGCTGTATAAAGAGAGTTATTAAACAAAGAATACAAGAAAATAAACAACGAATCAAGGGTATTTTATATTTTGTTTTGTTTTATTGTTTTTGTTTTTTGTTTTGTTGTTTTTGTTTTATTTGTTTTTGTTTTGTTGTTTTTGTTTTATT
>NW_013575581.1:0-172 GCF_000499745.2 Eimeria mitis | reverse complement strand
CTGCTGCTGCTGCTGCTGCTGCTGCTGCTGCTGCAGCGGGAGAAAAGGTACTACCGGAGACAGAAGAAGCGTTGAGAGACGAAATATTTGCGTGTTGTGAAGTTATATTAAATGAAATAAAACAAAAAAAAGAATACGCAGAAAAGTGTAAAGCTGCCAATGAAAAATATGA
>NW_013575580.1:2257-2415 GCF_000499745.2 Eimeria mitis | reverse complement strand
CAGCAGCAGCAGAGTTGAAATGAGAGCGAGCATGCTGCTGCTGTTTGTTTTTGCATGTAGGGGTTTTTTTCTTTCTTTAATAAATTCTTTTTCTGGTGGTTTAGGGTTTAGGGTTTAGGGTTTAGGGTTTAGGGTTTAGGGTTTAGGGTTTAGTGAAG
>NW_013575580.1:1610-2157 GCF_000499745.2 Eimeria mitis | reverse complement strand
CAGCAGCAGCAGAGTTGAAATGAGAGCGAGCATGCTGCTGCTGTTTGTTTTTGCATGTAGGGGTTTTTTTTCTTTCTTTAATAAATTCTTTTTCTGGTGGTTTAGGGTTTAGGGTTGAGGGTTTAGGGTTTAGGGTTTAGGGTTTAGGGTTTAGTGAATCCCTGAACCCCTAAGCTCTTGTATTTTAGGTGTATATACAGCTGCATAAAGCAGCAATAAGCATCTGTGTATTTGTTGATATATTTTAATTTATTTTTCTTTTTTATATTCTGTTTATGTGAGGCATCTGTATTTATATTGGGGTTTCTGCGTTGCTGCACCGCAGCACGCCGTACCTTCAGGGCCGCGAGGGTTTAGGGTTTAGGGTTTAGGGTTTAGGGTTTAGGGTTTAGTATGGATGGCTCTGGGAACGCTTTCGCAATACACAAGCGTAGAAAACGCTGCCCCCATGGGGCCCGCGTCGCCATGGGGGCCCTCAAGAGGGGCCCCCTAGCAGCCACCAGGCTTATGAGCGATGAAGTCTTAGTCGGTGAGATACGCATGCATG
>NW_013575580.1:972-1510 GCF_000499745.2 Eimeria mitis | reverse complement strand
GGGGCCCTCAAGAGGGGCCCCCTAGCAGCCACCAGGCTTATGAGCGATGAAGTCTTAGTCGGTGAGATACACATGCATGCATGCATGCATGCATGCATGCATGCATGCAAGTATATGCATGCATGCATGCATGTGTGTGTGTATGTGTGTGTGTGTGTGTATGTGTGGGTTGCTGGGCATACATCTTTCACTGTATTTGTATTATATAATAAAACATAATATATATATATATATATATATATATATATATATACATATATAAATATATATATATATATATATATATACATTACAAATATCAATCTAAATCCAACCCTCCACCCTCCACTCCCAAATCTCTAATCTCTAGTCTTCAGTCTTTAGGGTTTAGGGTTTAGGGTTTAGGGTTTAGGGTTTAGGGTTTGCATGCAGGCCACGGTGGCTGTGTAAACCGAATGTGCTGGCACGAGTCTGGCGACGTCTTAGCGAGCACTGGCGACGACTGCAGGGTACTGCTGTGGGACGTTCAATACAAGCGTGAGGGGCCCCTGGGGGCCCC
>NW_013575579.1:221-2327 GCF_000499745.2 Eimeria mitis | reverse complement strand
AAAAAGCAGAGTAGCTATCGCTCTTATGGCTTACTCTAACCCTCATATACTCGTAAGAATATATTTATTTTTATTTATTTGTTTGTTTATTTATTTTGTTTTTGTTTTTATTTGTTTATTTGTTTATTTATTTAGTTGTTTATTTTGTTTGTTTATTTATTTACAAAAAAGCAGAGTAGCTATCGCTCTTATGGCTTACTCTAACCCTCATATACTCGTAAGAATATATTTATTTATTTTATTTATTTATTTTGTTTTTATTTTTATTTATTTATTGTTTATTTTGTTGTTTATTTATTTAGTTAGTTGTTTATTTTGTTTATTTGTTTATTTACAAAAAAGCAGAGTCGCTATCGGTCTTATGGCTTACTCTAACCCTCATATACTCGTAAGAATATATTTATTTTTATTTATTTATTTATTTTATTTATTTACTTAGATTTATATTTATATTTATTTGTTGTTTATTTATTTAGTTAGTTGTTTATTTTGCTTATTTATTTATTTACAAAAAAGCAGAGTCGCTATCGCTCTTATGGCTTACTCTAACCCTCATATACTCGTAAGAATATATTTATTTTTATTTATTTATTTATTTATTTATTTGTTTATATAAATATATTTATTCATTTAGTTGTTTATTTATTTAGTTGTTTATTTTGTTTGTTTGTTTGGTTGGTTGTTTGTTTATTTATTTATTTATTTATTTAGTCGCTATCGCTCTTATGGCTTACTCTAACCCTCATATACTCATACGAATATATTTATATTTATATAAATATATTTATTTATTTATTTATTTATTTATTTATTTATTCCCATATACTATGAAGAATATATATATACATATATGTATATGTATATATATATGTATATATATATGTATATATATATTCATATATATATATATATATATATATATATATGTATATATAAATATATATATATGTGAATATAAATGTAGGAATCCAGGTTTTGTTTAGCTGGTAATAGTTATATTAAGTATGAGGTGTATGTACACTGTAAGTAGAGGCTGCAACAATACTTTGTTTATTATTTTTTTATTTATTTTTTATTTTTTTATTTGTTTTTATTTTTATTTTCTTTTTTTATTGTTGCAGCTTCTTGATGAGCCAACAAACCACCTAGACTTAGACGCTGTGCAGGTACGTCTTTCTTCGTCTCCACCGTAGCTAGCTAGCTAGCTAGCTAGTTAGCTAGCTAGTTAGCTAGCTAGCTAGCTAGCTCCATAGCTTTCTAGCTAGCTAGCTAGCTCCGCAGCTAGCTAGCTCCGTAGCTAGCTAGCTAGCTAGATAGGGATGTCCCATCAGCAGCACTAGCAGCAGCAGCAGCAGCAGAAGCAGTAGCAGCTAGTTAGCTAGCTAGCTAGCTAGCTAGCTAGCTAGCTAGTTGTGCCTGTGCTACGTGGCTAGCTGTTTACAGGGTATGTTTCCCTTTGCTGTTGTATTTGCATGCACTTGAATGCGTTATTTCTGCTGCTGCTGCTGCTCCTCCTCCTCCCGCTGCTGCTGCTGCTCCTCCTCCTCCCGCTGCTGCTGCTGTTGCTGCTGCTGCTGCTGCTGTTGCTGCTGCAGGCGTTGATAGTAGCTCTGAACGAGTACAAAGGTGGGGTTGTTGTAGTGAGCCACGACAGCCACCTGCTGTCTTGTGTAGCTGACGAAATATACACCCTAAATAAACAAACAAAAAAATTAATTAAATTTAATGGAGAGTTCGAGCAGTATAAAAAACAACTCCTCAGGTCCATCAAGAACGCCTAGTTTTCTTCTTTTTTTACTTTTGTTTTTACTGCTATCTATTCATACAGCTCGGTACTCTGCTGCTCCTGCTGCTGCTGCTGCTGCTGCAGCAGAAATTTGTTATTTGAAAAGAAAAGATAAAGATAAACGACAAAGACGGCAGATAACGATTCGTTTCGGGTGTACAGGCAGCTGAGGTGTATGTACACTGAGGGAGGTATCGATCAGTATATTTTCTTTGCTCGTTCTTTGTTGTTTTATATTTGTGTTTTTCCTCTGCTTAGCAGCAGCAACAGCAGCAGCAGATGCTGCAGCAGCAGCTGCAGCAGAAGCTGCAGCAGCAGCT
>NW_013575579.1:0-121 GCF_000499745.2 Eimeria mitis | reverse complement strand
TTTTGTTTTTACTGCTATCTATTCATACAGCTCGGTACTCTGCTGCTCCTGCAGCAGAAGTTTTTTTTTTTGCAGCAGAAATTTGTTATTTGAAAAGAAAAGATAAAGATAAACGACAAAG
>NW_013575578.1:573-2328 GCF_000499745.2 Eimeria mitis | reverse complement strand
AGAGGGCCATTATTACCCACGCGTACAAAGATAGCCAACTGGCGAACCCCCTGTGGAAAGTCTGGATTCAAGATGACGAAGAATTCTTTTCTTCTTGCAGAGATGTCCCCTTTTCGTCCGGGCAGACGTCGGACGGTCAAAGGGAGCCCGAACAGCCATGATCCTCACATGTATGCGGCAGACTGTGGTATCTGGGATGTTCCTCTATGTATGCAGGGGCCTTGAGCTTTTCTTCTGAATTCCGAACGCCGTGAGTTCAGGACTACCGGAAAGAGGCGAAACTGTCTCTACGCGCGCGACTCGGTTTGGCTATCCGGCTTATCTGCAACTCGTGGTGGTGTTCTGCGAACTTGTGCTGGGTGAAAGTGAGGCTTCGGCCTTCAGGCATTGCTGCCCCTTGATGACATGTTACCCACAAGCTGCAAACCGATTGTTCGCACTTGCGCGTCCAGGCTGGAGCACGGCTGCAGTTGGTCTGATATCTCAGGCAGCAGCTGACAGAGAAACGCATTTGCCTGCATCTCCTCACTTTGTCGTTTCTTCCTTGCTATTCCGTGCTGGGAGGCATCTCTAATCGCCTTGAAGGAGAAGGGAACCGTTGCAGCAGATCGTTATAACCGATTATGAAGCTGTATGCGAGCTGTCTTGGTCGTGACGATGCCATAGCGGGGGCATGCCGAGCCACTGCAACAAGAAATACGGATGGTGGTTTCTTTCCCCGCGTGCCATGTGGAGCTTCTGCGTAGGACGTACTAAGATGCGCTTTGCGCGGTTCCAAACTAGCACTCCTTTAGTAGACTAAACGCTGTTTGGTGATCCTGAAGTTTAGCGTTTGAATATGAAGCGAGCTTTCTGCTGCCGCTGCCGTTCCGCGCTCTGCGGGGAGACGAAGTGAAAAGAAAGGGAGACAGATGAACATTGTAGGTGATATCTGTGAAGTCGGTACATCCATTTATGATTTTGTGCATGTTGGTTCTTGAGGGCGGAGGAAGTGTCTAGCAATTGCCGACGATTGTAGTGTTCGCGTGGCAGGGGGGCTTTAGTTTACTTGCTTCTGGTATTGCCTTGCGGCAGGAATTGTAGCAATGTGTGTTTCAACTGAGGACAGGACACGTGCTTCCACCAACAATACCAAGCCTCTGCGTATCTGTAGGCGAGTTCCGATAGACTGAGGAGGAAACAGCTGCACTTGGGGTTTTCGATTAAAAGTACTCTGATTTTGTTGCGGCTCCGGCTGGTGCACAGCTGGGACCGGCGAGAGTCGGCACGCTCAGACGCCTCGCACAATTTCAGAAAGTTGCATCCGTGCGCAATGCGCAAGTTCACATTCATGCGCTTTTAGCACAGCTGATTTGAATTATGGGTTGCTCATTCTCTCCCTGCTGATGCGGAGGGCTTCCAGAGGTCTCATTTTTTTCACAAATATGTTTGTGCCCAGTCTTGGCAACTAACGTATCCGCAAGACTTGCGTTTAAGCTAATACTGGCTTAGCGGCCAACGCACTGGCCTAATCCGTCGGGCACTCAATAGCGCTGAATATGCAAACCGTGTAGAGGGCTTCCGAGCACTTGCGTAACCCCACACAGCTGCAGGTGGAGAGCCCAACAGGGAACATCATTAAAACAGTCGCCTGCCTTTATTTGTCTGGCCCCAGTATAGGTTTTTATCCTGAATTGCACACAATTCTTGTGCCCACTTGCTCGACCGTCAGACGGCGATGGATTCCACTCATCGCACTGGACGAAAAATGTTTCA
>NW_013575578.1:271-473 GCF_000499745.2 Eimeria mitis | reverse complement strand
TCTTGTGCCCACTTGCTCGACCGTCAGACGGCGATGGATTCCACTCATCGCACTGGACGAAAAATGTTTCCTTCAACTTTTCGTCGAGAAGGGCTTTGCAACACCCGAGATGCGACCACTTTTGTGACCCCACACAGCTGGACGTAGAATGTGAAATAAAGTGGAACAAAATTTAGACTTTTACTTTCCTTTACGGTTCTGA
>NW_013575578.1:0-141 GCF_000499745.2 Eimeria mitis | reverse complement strand
AGAGGGACACCTGAATGTGGGATATGCCCACTGGGCCTACCCACCACTGGCAACAGTGGTGAACAGTGAGATGCGCAGCCCGATACTTCATTTGCCGGGGGCTAATCTCTTCATAACAACCTTCTGCAGCATGTAATTTGA
>NW_013575577.1:0-574 GCF_000499745.2 Eimeria mitis | reverse complement strand
AGAGAGAGAGAGAGAGAGAGAGAGAGAGAGAGAGAGAGAGAGAGAGAGAGAGAGAGACTGTATGCTTAGATAGCTAGCCAGCCACACAGCTAGCTGGCTAGCTGTATTGCCAGCTAGCCAGGCAGACGCCCAGGTAGCTAGCTAGCTAGCTAGTTATACACCCAGTTAGCTAGCTAGCTAGCTATACACCCAGTTAGCTAGCTAGCTAGCTAGATGCCCAGCTAGCTAGCTAGCTAGCTAGCTAGTTGTATACCCAGTTAGCCAGCTAGCTAGCCATATATCGAGCTAGCTACCTATACACCGAAAAGGCCAGTTTCTATAAGATTGCCTCCACAGGTACCTCGGCATCATTTTTGTTAGCCTTCCACCCATTCATTCATTCATCTAGCTAGCTGGCTAGCCACATACCTACATACCTAGCTAGCTAGCTACCTGCCTAGCTAGCTAGCTAGCTAGTTAGCTAACTAGCTACCTCCCTACCTACCTACCTAGCTCCCTATCTACCTATCTATCTATCTATCTATCTATCTATCTATCTATCTATCTATCTATCTATCTAGCTAGCTAGCCAGCT
>NW_013575576.1:1173-2328 GCF_000499745.2 Eimeria mitis | reverse complement strand
ATATATATATATATATATATATATATATATATATATATATATTTATATTTATATTTATATTTATATTTATCTTTATATTTATATATATACAGCAGCAGCAGCAGCAGCAGCAACCCTCACCCTCCAAAAAAAAAAAAAACCGGATGAACACAACGCCTCCAGCAAAAGCTAAAATAAATAATTAATTAATAAATAGATTTATTTATTTATTTATTTATTTATTTATTTATTTATTTGTTTAGGTGTTGCTGCTGGGGGGGCCCCCAGGGGTGGGAAAGACAAGCTTAGTGAGGGTTGCTGCTGCACATTTAGGGTTTGAGATAGCAGCAGCAGAAAACACAGCAGCACGATCTGTCTCTTCTCTTCTTTCTCTTATAAAGGGAGTTGTTTCGTCTGGTGATTGTCACTATAGACCCATAGATATACGCAGCAGCAGCAGCAGCAGCAGCAGCAGCAGCAGCAGCAGCAGCAGCAGCAGCAGCAGCAGCAGCGGCGGCAGAGCAGCAGGAAAAAAACCCGTGCTGCTGCTTATTGATGAAATCGATGCTCTTGTACATCAAACTGCTGCAGCAACAGGAGCAGCAGCAGCAGCAGCAACAGGAGCAGCAGCAGCAGCAACAGCAGCAGCAGCAGCAGCAGAAGGGAAAAGAGAAACAATTATACAGGCGCTTGTTCGTCTGCTGCAGCAAAAAGAAAACGGAAAATTTGTCGTTAAAAGGTAAGCAGCAGCAGCTGCAGCAGCAGCAGCAGCAACAGCAGCAGAGTTATTTTCTAGGGTTTAGGGTTTAGGGTTTAGGGTTTGTGTGTATACAGGCCCATAGTATGCATAGCTAGCGACATATATTCTCCTTTTTTTTTCGTTTTTATTATTTATCATTTATTTTTTTTTAATTTTTTTTTTGAGGGTTTAGGGCTTAGGGTTTAGGGTTTAGGGTTTAGGGTTTAGGGTTTAGGGTTTGTGTGTATACAGGCCGATAGTATGCATAGCAAGCGACATATATTCTCCTTTTTTGCGTGCTCTTCGTCCTTTTAGTTTAATGATAAATATATCCGCTGCATGCAATATAAAAACAAAAGAAAGAATAAAACAAATAACAAAAAAAGAAAAAATAAATATACAAAACAACACAATAAATAAACTCATCGTACACTGCA
>NW_013575576.1:0-1073 GCF_000499745.2 Eimeria mitis | reverse complement strand
TTTATAAATAAATAAATAAATATTTTTGTGTGTATACAGGCATCGTTTGAGTTTGTGTTTATTTTATTATATACAAGTTAATATATATATACATACATACATATATATATGTATATATATATATATATTTATAAATAAATAAATAAATATTTTTGTGTGTATACAGGCATCGTTTGAGTTTGTGTTTATTTTATTATTTGCTGAAGTGCTCGATATTTTTTTGTGTATTCTTATTTCGGGATTTCTACTTTTTCACTCCTAGTAAGTTTATTTTTATTTTATTTTTATGTTATTTTATTTTATTTTATTTTATTTTATTTTATTTTATTTTATTTTATTTTATTTTATTTTATTTTATTTTGTTTTTTATTTTATTTTATTTTATTTGTTTTGTTTTGTTTTATTTTATTTTATTTTATTTGTTTTTATTTTATTTTATTTTATCTTGTTTTGTTTTGTTTTGTTTGATGTTATGTTATTTTATTTTATTTTATTTTATTTTATTTTATTTTATTTTATTTTATTTTATTTTATTTTATTTTATTTGTTTTGTCTGTTTCGTTTGCTTTGTTTGTTTTGTTTAGTTTGTTTATTTTATTTATTTTGTTTATTTTATTTATTTTGTTTATTTTATTTGTTTTATTTATTTTATTTGTTTTATGTATTCTATTTGTTTATTAACTTTATTTGTTTTAGTTTTTTATTTCTCTGTTTATTTTTTTTATTTATTTATTTGTTTTTTCGTTTTGTTGTTTTTTGTTTAGTCTTCATATTTATGTCTGTTATTTGTTTATTATTTTTCTGTTTGTTTATTATCTTCTTTATTTATTTTATTTATTTATTTATTTATTTATTTATTTATTTATTTATTTATTATTTTCTATCATTTGCTGCTTGTTTAGTGATATATTTATCTCTTTGTTTATATGTTTGTGTTTGTGTATTTATTTGTTTGTATATTTATATATATACACATTTATATATTTATATATTTATATATTTATATATTTATATATTTATTTATAAATATATAAATGTATAAATATACATATAAATATATATATATATATATA
>NW_013575575.1:1767-2329 GCF_000499745.2 Eimeria mitis | reverse complement strand
ATCTATCTATCTATCTATCTATCTATCTATCTATCTATCTATCTATCTATCTATCTATCTGTCTATATATATATATATATATGTTTATATTTGTATTTATTTATATTTATATTTGTTTGTTTATCTATATCTACATCTATTTAATTATATTTATAGTTATTTATGCATTTATTAATATTTATTTATTTTTGTATTTATTTGTATTTATTCTTTCTTCGTTTATACACATATTGTATTCATTAATTTATATTAATTAATTTATATTTATTTATTTATTTATTTATCTATTTATTTACATTTATTTATTTGTTTATTTGTATTTATTTGTTTATTTATATATATTTATTTATTTATATTTACTTATTAATTTATTTTATTTATTTCTATTTATGTATTTATATATTTATATATATTTATATATTTATCTATTTATATTTAATTATTTATTTATATATACTTATATTTATTTATTTGTATTTACTTATATTTATTTATTTATTTATATTTATATATTTACTTATATATTTATATTTTTTTATTTACATATTTATCTATTCATATA
>NW_013575575.1:1150-1667 GCF_000499745.2 Eimeria mitis | reverse complement strand
CTATTTATGTATTTATATATTTATATATATTTATATATTTATCTATTTATATTTAATTATTTATTTATATTTACTTTATTTATTTATATTTACTTATATTTATTTATTTATTTATATTTATACATTTACTTATATATTTATATTTTTTTATTTACATATTTATCTATTTATATTTATTTATTTATATTTATATATTTATATATATTAATTCATATTTATTCATTTTTTCATATTTATATATTTATTTATATCTATTTATTAACTCATACATTTATTTATTTATTTATATTATTTATCTATATTTATTTATATTTATTTATATTTATCTATATTTATTTATATTTATATATTTATTTATTTATTTTTTTTTTTGTATGCAGGCGGCTTGGTTGCGTTAGCTTTATTACGAGGCATCAGCGCCGTTCGTTTGTTGCGGGAATGGGGGGGGGTGGTGTCTGGCTCAGAGATAGATAGAGGGTGGAGATCTTGTTTTTTTATGCGTCTAGCTGCCGGTATC
>NW_013575575.1:934-1139 GCF_000499745.2 Eimeria mitis | reverse complement strand
TATTTATATTTATCTATATTTATTTATATTTATATATTTATTTATTTATTTTTTTTTTTTGTATGCAGGCGGCTTGGTTGCGTTAGCTTTATTACGAGGCATCGGCGCCGTTCGTTTGTTGCGGGAATGGGGGGGGGTGGTGTCTGGCTCAGAGATAGATAGAGGGTGGAGGGATTCGTTTTTTATGCGTCTAGCTGCCGGTATT
>NW_013575574.1:726-879 GCF_000499745.2 Eimeria mitis | reverse complement strand
CAGCAGCAGCAGCAGCAACAGCAACAGCAGCAGCAGCAGCAACAGCAGCAGCAGCAGCAACAACAACAGCAGCAGCAGAAACAACAACAACAGCAGCAGCAGCAGCATCAACCGCAGCAGCAGCAGCAACAACAACAAAAACAGCACCAACCA
>NW_013575573.1:7488-15438 GCF_000499745.2 Eimeria mitis | reverse complement strand
GTCTTCCTAAAGTCTTTCTATAAAGCCCTTTGTAGGCATTTTGCAGCGCTGCGGTGATCCTGACCTGTCTGTCAAGACTGAGCAGAGCCAACCTACTGCGGATCGACAATGTGCTTGCCTGCTCTCTTTTGTTTCATCTTCGGGGTTCATAGCAACAGTTCCGTCAGTCAGGTACAAAATAGCATAGACAATTCCTGTGAGGTAGCATCATGTCTAAGCTATTGCGGTCTGTGCATCTATGCAAGCTTCCCCAGACTGCAGAATACGGAGGCTTTCGATATGGGAATCGCGTTGAAATGCGTCAGTCAGAGACAGCCTGCATATAATGCGTGATTTATGCCCCGTCCTTCTAGGAGCTGGAAGTTGCCTTTGTACTCCAGTGCCAAACTAAACTCGGCTAGTCTGTAGCATTACGCACAATATGGGGAGAGGTTAAGTGCATTTGACATTGCTTTCCCATTACGCTGGGCCGCCAGTTCGATCTGGAGATTGCCCTGACAAATTTCCCTGATTGCAAACAGTCGCGGCTTGTGTCGTGCGCCAACACTGAATTTTTCCATATTCGTGGATATGGTAATTTAGGGCTAGCACTACAGCCCGGCTTGGTTGTGCTTCTGCTCTAGGTAGTATGGCGGGTTGGAGAGAAAAGGAGCGACCCCTTCTCGAGACGTGGGGGAGGCAAATAACAAGTGACAGGCAGTGGCAAATAAATAGTTAAAATATTGGTATTTGTGGCACTACGAACAAAAATCAAAGAATTGGCCCGGGGAGGATGTGAGGGTTATAGATCGATTATTCCTGTGCTGTGAGCGTGGCTTTGCTCACGTAACTGGCGGGTGCGGAAGCGCGTTGCAGCACTCATGTTGATTCAATTGTTAGTTCCAAATGGTAGTCTGACGCCCGCAATTGCCACACTGCTTTTTAGCGCTTTCTTTCCATGTATATTACGCTGACGTGCGGTTTATCTTGAAGAAGCCTGGCTGGCCCTTTGAAGCCGCAATTGCACTTGCCGCAGTTCTTCACTATGCGCCTAGGATGCTTTGGACATTTATTTTTAATACTGACATTGCGCTTGTTGGGGGCAGTGTATATTCCCCTGATTGCGACCTTACTTCTGCGAGAACTCCTCAGAACAATCAGAGTACTTTAGGCTTTTTGGAATATCCAGAATATCAGGTGTGGATGAATGTGAGGGTGCATTCACCTCTGCTCTGGTCGACCTTGCTGGCGGCCGGCTACCCCTGGATTGCTTAAAGTTTCCGGTTCGCCGTACCATTTCAATCAATATGCTGCTGAGAGGAGAGTGTTTTACAGTAAACGAATGTGCATCGCATCAGGAAGTGTGCCTCCGGCCACTCAAATCGGGCGATTCAAGGCGGTAGAAGCAGAGGCGAGGGTTAGCCAGCTGCATACAGCGTAGCTCTAAACCAAGCGCGTAGGCGAGCTCTTTTGCAACTGCCAGCAGGGCGAATCCGCAGAAGGGACTAGGCATAATATCTAGAGTCACGTTTGCCATGCTGGTCAGGGTGCGAGATACCAACATATGCAAGCTCATTGCGCAATCACGCTCACTTCTGCATTCATCTCGCTATCAGATATCTACCACAGCGTGTTAAATTTGTGGACCGCACTGGGGACCTGTTCCCAGTTCTTTCTGCTTAGTTTGAGATGATGTTCTGCACAGAAAGTCTGTTGTGGCTTAACTGGGGCATTAGACGGAAGCTATCGCTGAGGGCGGAGAATGTTGCGTAATACGCCCGATATTCTTCTTAACAGGAGTCTTCTAAACAAGAACTGCACAGTAAGAATTACGACACAGTGTATTTTTCAGTTGCAAATGCAAAAGTCCGGCTGATGAGGCAACGTCTGCCAAATGCGTAGGGGAGCAATATCTGGCAGTTCTAGGTTTCTTAATTTCACGGTAAACAAATGGATACACAAGTATGCTGGCCAGCATAATGCCATACCAAGAAAGTTGTAAATCTAGATAACGCGGGATATCCTGTAGCATAGTGTGCGCTGACAGCCACTGTATCCTATCCTACACAGCAGATCTCTCCTACACAGCAGATCTCTACATGGTCGGTACCTTGGCAGGGGTGACAGGTACTGCCCAGAGGTTTACTTCTTTGCACGTCCTTTGACTCGTATCAAGCGTCTGCCTAACTACGAGTGCGAGCCACAGAACACATAACCGCCGGTCAGCCATAAACGCGCCGAAAACTATCACAACGCTGAAGTAGCAAGGTAAACACAAACAGCCACAATCGGTACAAATGTACCGATTGCAGATGTCACGTCTTTGCTGTATTGAAAAGGCATGACGACCAAAAGACCTGAAGAAATAGCAAGAAAGCGTTGAAAGCAGCTTGCCAGACTGAAAGGGGTATGCGGGGGCACTGACAAGGTACATTTTCGATTATTTGCAAAAAAATAGAGATTATGTTTCTACGTTTTATGTCTGCTTGCCATTGCAAGAACAAGCATGTACACCCACCACTGGAGTATTGATGAAGGATCTTTCTACTCACCAACATAACCGAGGCGCGAACATACTAAGCGGTTTGGGTTTTCGCTTCGCTGCAGGCTTAACTGGCAACATCTGATTTCTCTGCACGCTGATTGGCGGTTATCTATTTCAGAAGAAAGGAACTAGCCGCGTAGCTTGTGAGCAAACCGAACTGCTATGCAGCTTTTCCATGATCCACTACAGTTTGTGCGTTGACGAAGCATTAATATGGTACAAAAGTTGCTCCGGTTTTGCTCAGCGTCGCTTTCTGTTGTACGGGCCTTTTCCTTGTTTTCCTTGTAGCTGGCATCTGCCGTCATGTTGCGGTGTCTTCAGGAAGCAAACCAGTGTCGTCTTGATACTCAGCTCCTCTTAGCTTTGGCTGTGGTCATTCATGGATTCTGGAGCAGAACCTTTTGTCCCTCGAGAGTTACTAGCCTCAGGCTCAGTTGAAACTGCCTATATAGGGCGCAGGAAGCAAAGGTGAATATTCCGGTGGCAAAATTCGTAACTGAGCACGGAGCGCCATGCTACGCGATTTGGACAGCACTTTCGCCTAGCCTCATCGAGGCAGCAGCTCAATTGCTTTCATGTTGGGTAGGAATTCTGAATACGCATACCAAAATTTTGATAGTTTACGGGGAATACACGATCTCAGAATGTGCGATATCGGAGCATATCGGAGCATACCCACACGACCTTTGTTACAGATGTGATAGAAGATAATTGGTGCTCCCTTTTGACTGGTGTCATCCGTACAGGGTCACGGGATTAAAACAGCATACAACACTCTAATACGTTTATTCTGCAGGCTGTATCCGGCTGCATCAAACCATCGGTTGTGTTGGGGGCTCAAGCATCTTGGGATAGACATTACGCCAAGCACGACGCTTCAGGCAATAGTCTTGGGCTCGAAGTGGCATTTTATTTCTCGGAATTGGTACTCCACTTTGGCGTAGTTGATGACAAAGCTTCCGTTCCTAAGCTTGTGCCTGAATCTTTGGTCGGCCTCTGGGTTGTCAACATTGCAGACTGTTAATGGCAGATTCTACGTGCAATATCGGTTTCACTACCTGGGGGTCAAGTTGTACAGCTCGAACATTTTATGTGCTTTTATTGGTATCTCTGGGGCATCATTCGCCCTCGAAAAGGTGCTGAAGGCATTAGCTCGCTCCATCAGCTTCTGCATGCTCCCATCCGGCCTTTGCGATTTCGTAGTCCAGATTCTCTTGAATCGGCTAGGCGCGGTTAGTATCATTCCACCTAGCCCCGGGAAAACATTTGGTTCCCATGAAGCATATATGGCTTGATGGGGCTCGAAACTCTTTAGTCCAACAGTTGAGCTATTTTTAGTAAACGGATGCCCCGTAGAGGCCCGTCACTCTGCGGACGTCCTTGATAGAGCGTGAGTCAGGAAGCTGGACGCAGTACCTGCGGCTGGTTTCGACAACTCTCTGCAGCTTGCATGTGCACTTAGATTTTTGCGTTGAGGCAGATGCTGCGTCACTAAATTTTGCTCTATCGTGACGCAGTTAGTAAGTGGCCCCTCATAGTTATTGAGTGTTTGCGTGCACTTGGAGAGTTGTGAACGACTGACTCGCATGATATTTTTGGACACGAAATTCCGGATAAGCACTTGAACGCCAGCTCAATTGGATTCTTTGCAGTGAATGTAAACAGTCCATGCTCCTGGCGTATTACATTCGTGTGAATGTGCTCGCCGTTTGACAAGATACACAACACAGCAGAAACATCCACAGGTGAGTTGCTTGTAAACACACTTCAGGTCATGTGGAAGCCTCCACAGAGATGGGGGGCTAGTGAAGCCTCCCCATGAACGTGGTGTGCAGTCGTGAATGAGTCTTGCAGGACAAAGAAAAGTTATTATGCGCGCTCTCGAGTATAATTCGGCCTCCAGGCACGCTCCCTTCAAATACAAACACGCGGACTGAGGCCTCATCTGCGTGCGCGATGATCGGCTGTGAAAACCCGCGACTTGAGCACCTACAGATTTTTTAAATGTGCTTGCGTACAGGAGCAATTGCCAGGTGCAACCGATTTGTCTCTAATATTTCTAGATCTCATAGGAAAGCATACTTCTCCCAAAACTTCCAGCCGCACGTTGTTTGTCATCATGACCCAACATTAACGCCCAGCTTAAACGCCACGCAACGTAGTCAAAGCGCGTGCATGGCTTTTCATGGCCGCCCATCAGATAGCACTACAAGCCAGTGCATTCACCGCAAACTGGAAGGTTACTTGAAAATCAGAAGGCAAGTTGGAACTTCACTGCTGCGGGAATGATATTTTTGAGTGGGACCTGTCGCAAACGAGCCGGGAGTTACGCCACGGTGACGAACCTGTGATGCGGATTCGCTACCAACGTACGCAATGTTGCGGGAAAAGAGTTGTTTTTCTGTTTGTTAAGTATGCGTGAGCGAACCGAGCATTGTGTGCGACCTACTAGTTTTCATGTGTCACGACATTTGGAGGTGTGGGTGACCGTTACTGCTTAGTACCTAACGGGCGAAAGTGCGTTGAAGCGGCTTTTGCTTCTGTTGAATGGAGCTTGATGCCATTATGCACTTACAAGTGCATGCTGCGAGACGAAAGCTGGTTGACCCTGATCACTGTATCGTTAAGCCTTGCTTCGAGAAGTTGTCTTTTTCTAGGCCTACTCCGCCCATATCTGCGCCCCTGAATTACAGTTGCCCACTTGCAAGTGCACATATGCACTTTCAAATGCATACGAAGGTAGATATTTTGGGTGACTTTACACGATCTGGTGAGGTTGCGTGGACAAATGCTCTCCTTAATTTGAAGGAGGAGAAGCAAGCAACTGGCGTTGTTTGTGGCTCTACTCTTCGCACTACGGGGAATATTATTGTCGGCCTGCTGCAGGAAGTGCGCTTTACAGTGGATACCTTTTGTTGATACTGGCCCACGTCGAGAGCTTAGGGCAGATATGGACTCCGCTCATGTCAGTTCGTTGCTGGTTGCTTCTTGAGCAGCCCAGGTGGAATTCACCTTCCCTAGAGACCAAGCCGCATTTGCATGCAGGGCACGCCATGTTGGAAAACGAAGGAATTTTATTTATTAGGACCAGCCCAGGAGCCAGTGGAAAGTGCCCCACGTACTTCGGGAGGGCAATATATTCAAGCCCTGGATAGCATATGAACTAATATTTTCGGGTGGAAAATGATGCAACCGAACATAGTTCGACGGTGTTGAACGATTCAGATGCTCATGCGACTCAACGAAGCTGGTTATCCATCCTTCGTGCTCTTCAGTCTTTCTCCTTTTGCAAACAGCTTTTGGTTACCGAGTGCACAGTCTGACCTACAAGTGTGAGGCAGCCGCGTACGATTTTTGCTCGGTGTAAAGAGCGTTTTCGGTTTAATACACAAGCAATTCTCGAATCGGCGAGAGCAAAGTGTTGGACGCATAGGGGGGAAGCGTTTCGTCCGTGCATCGGAAGGAAGTTGGCTAATTCCATGCACTGCATAGTTTGTTTGGCGCACCGGGTTCTAGTTTTCCCACCGTAAGTGATTTTGTTTCTAGCCAGTCGCTCCAGGGGCCATCTACGTGGCTTATGACTTAGCAAGACATGCTGTATGAGCCACCCATGATCACACCGCTACTTGGAGTCCTTGGCATTTGCACCATTCAAGTCCTTTGGAAGTGGGGAGAAAATGTCGTGATGAATGACGATGCAAAGCCGATGATGGAGCAGTAGTCCTGTTTTAAAAATTGAGGTTGAGGGAACTTGTTGCTCATCGTTGCGTAGAAGTGTGAAGCATATTATTACTAACAACATGCAATCCTCTCTCTGCCAGAAATGGAGAGAAAGACGCGGCATTGTGCGCATGAGTGCTAAGTATGTTTCAGTGAGGAAGGTAGTGAGGAGGGCATTGGGTCCAGGAATTTTCTACCGAGATGTGACAGCCAATGGTTCATCTGACTAGGTCACGTTGTGCATTTTTAGGCGTTCAACATCGTCTCTGCGTTGCAACGGGCAGGCAACTGTAACAAATGTCTGTGCAACGAGCGGCCATGTAGGTCCTTTTCTTGAAACAGCTTAAGAACGGTTGCAGCTGCTGTACTAGACTTGCCAATACTTGCCAACAAGAATCGATACCAGTTGCAGATGCCTTGGCGTCCTGCGAGCTACTTTTTGTTTTCCAGGATATCATAGATAAGCACAGTCTGCTGAGAGAACTTCCGCTCATGTAGTTCGTCCTGCCGATCCTTAGTTACTTCCTGCGCCTTGGTAGGCACTGATCCAATCGCCTGTATGATTATGCATTGTACGCAGCCGTTCGCTATTCGATACGGCACTTCTGTTACAACACTACGCTTCAGCTTGCCTGCTACATACTGGAAACTTCTTGGGGATCAGAGGGCAAGTCCACACTTCACTCCTCCGCGAATAGCATGTTTAACTGGAACCTGGTGCAAACGAGCCGGTAGTTAAGCCACGGTGACGAAAGTGTGGTGCGGATTCTCTACCAGCGTACGCCATATGGCGAATACGCGTTGTTAGATCCATGCCTGGAAAGTGACGGGCGAATCTCGCTTGCGGTCCTTTTCTACTCGGAATAGCTGTCTTTCTCGCTGTAGCTGCAAGTGGTCGATGTTGTTCAATATCCTGTAGAGGGACCTGCTGTTGGTCGCGGTAATAGTGGTTACGCGATCGACGAGTTTCTTGGCGGATTTGTCCTGAGTTTTTGCAATCCACTTCAGAAGAGCCAGGTAATACGCTGGAACATCTCAATGTGCGGATAAACACGTCATGGTGCGCATCATTTTGGTGGTCTTATGCTACAGGCAGTGGGTGGCAGTGCCGATGCTGTGGAAACGGCCGCGTACTACCAGACTACATTGCTCAAAAGCATCCAAGTTGGGCTAGTTTAGGCACAGGCAAACAGCGCACTCTCAGGCTCGGCTTGACAGTCCATCTGAGGTGCTAGCCAAACCGGGGGAAGCATCTAGCCAGCTTCTCCGCCGCTGTTGCTCGTCAACATGATGTTTCATTCGGATCTTTGGCTCTGCTCACACCTGCATGGAAGGCGTGTCTTCTGAAGGGGGCAGAGTACTAGGCCTTTACTGGGGACGTGACTAGGGATTGCTGTAGTCATATGACACTTGACATGCATGACAGGCAAAAGCCACGCACGCCGTGGGGAGTGGCACGTCAAAATAGCCGCGTGGCAGTATTGTGGGCAACACAATACTGCCACGCGGTGTTTAGTGCCTAAGTAGTGCATGATATGGTTGGACAAAATGTGTAAAGTGTGAGTGGAGAATTTGGAGTTGGGGGGCCCACGAATTTTCGCTAGACGGCGGCATTCTCCGGAGTGTTAAAGAATCGTATTTGGTGCGGAGTTTTTGACAGCTTCAGACTCGGCTGCTTGCGTCATGACTGCAATGTCTTCAGTGGA
>NW_013575573.1:3645-7135 GCF_000499745.2 Eimeria mitis | reverse complement strand
TGTAGTTGCTGCGGGTGCTGGGCATCGTTTCTCCACTGTAACGTGAGCCCCGCTACCGACGAATGCTCCACTGTGTTCCTTCGGGGCAAACATTGTGCCCGGTAGCTAATGGCACCCGATAAAGTGGGGACCGAGAGCTATCAGGGAAACCACGCCTCAACGTGGTGGTGAACCTATGCTTGCTTGCTCTATTTTGATTTTTTCGTTAATCCCTGAGAGCTTCACACTCCACAACGGATACAAGACGACAAAATATATGAAGGCAAGTGCATTTCCGTGCAGTCGTTCAGCGAATCAAATTAAAGAATTGACACTTGTGCAGTTATATGCCGGCGGTTTGGAACTCTGTGGCAAATGCATGTATCAAGCTGTCCAGCAGGGTTCAGCCTGCGATTGTGGCTCGAAGTTTGGTGTCGCACGTTTCTGTTGGAGAGTCTGCTCCAGCCTTGTGTTGCATCCAATGTTGGTAGCTATTCGCAATGTTCCGTTGGTTTTCCTTCTGTGTTCCGGCGTAGATCGTGCGTTGTGTCGTATTGTGTACGTGAAGGCATATTCTAGCAGCATATAGTGTATATCTGTTCGACGAGAGTGCAACAGTGCTCTCAACTTGGCGTGGATCCACTAGGAGCGCGTGGATTGAGCATACGGTGGCTCTGCCATTTGCGTTTGTTTGTCTCAGAGTGAGTCCCCTCTCTAGAAGGTGATCACTACAATATCGGGTTTCAGCTGCCAGAGGCATAACGGTAATGCAACGGCAAATTAGGAACTTATGTTGTGTACCACGACGTGCTCATCACTGCACGTTGGAACAAGCTCAGACTAGGCCAACTAGGCCAACACTTTCCACGTCTGGCATTTGCCCCATTCTATGACGCAGTGAGACGTTCAGTTTTGCAGTAAAGTTGGGATTTTATTTTGGTGCTTGGTTGCAGCGCTCTTCCTTCTGGAGCCTCATGGGTGGTCAGGAGGTCGTGCTAGAAATTTGCGTCGTGCAGATCAAATACTAACGGTTTGTCTGAAGCACTGACATTGAATCTTGGCATATTTTTGGATGTGATGTTCCGCCGTATCCAATACTGTCCTGGTTGGGTTGTGCTGCTTCTGCAGGAAGTATAGTGGCTTTAGTTACAACGTTGCCACAGCATCTCGAGACGTGGGGGATGCACAGGACACATGAAAACGATCCCGTAACACTCATATCCTTTCTATTTGCAGCTCTAGCCGTGAAACTCATTGAGTAAGTCAGAGTAGGATGCGAGGGCCATATATGGACGATTCCTGTGCNCGCAGCACGCATATTGATTCCGATGTTAACTCTAAATAGTTGTCTGATGACAGCCAGGGGCATGCTCTATTTGCACTTTTTTTTGTTCATGTTGCTCCCAGGCATACTCACATGCGTTGTTTTCTCTAAGGAACGCCAGCTAGATCTATGTAGTTTCACTCGTACTTTCCGTAGTTCTTGACTATGCATCTCGGGTAGATTTTATCTTTTTGATCCGTTTTCGAACAACCAAGCAGCAAACAACTGACTGCGCCTTGGTAACGCGCAATGTGGAGCAGGGCAGAAAATCCAACAATAAACACCAGCTGCGCCAAAATACCGACTGCAAGACCGTTTTAATTTGGGGACTGGGAAGTTCGTAGTGTCACGGTTAAGCCTCGCTTATAGAGGGGTTCCACATAGCTCTCGGGGTCTTTTGTTTTTCGGGTGTTTCAAAAGTGTTTGCACGTGTGTACAAGGTGTGTTGGAGCGTGAAGCTGCATTTACCTGTATTCGATTCGCATTTACTAACGACGAGCTACCTCTGAGTCGCTACGCTTACCCACTTTCGCGGCTGCATTTAGCCCAGTATAGTGTGAGGTGAGGCCGCCAAACGCATCTGCATCGTATCAGACGGTGCGTCTTTGACTCTGGAAATCAATTGATTTAAAGGGTTGAGGAGAACAGCGGTATGTGTAGCGAGGGTGCAGCCAGACGAATGGAATCTTATTCTCAGCCAAAATTTGTGGTGGGTCATTTTGCCACATGCGAAGGTGGGATGCTGCAGAAGACATAGCATCTCAAAAGACATTTGGCCTACTGACGGAACAACGCTGCTGCAGAAATCCCGTTAATGTGGGCGTTGAAGACGTGTCCGTATGCGCAAGTGCCGTTTCACTATATTTTTGGGTGTCTCTTGTTTTTGCAGAAGGCAAGAGAAAAGTACAGGTTTGTTTGCAGTCGCAGCTCGACATTCCTTCAGCCATGTTTCAAAGGGCGGAACTTGATGAAGTTAACTAGCCTCCTCATGGGATATATTGTCTCGAAGCAAGACCAATATTGAACGTGGGCCATCCGGCAGCTCGTACTCTTTCATTTGCTCTCTGCCCCTGAACAGTAGTTGTGCGAATGTGCATTAAACACGTGGGATATTTGTACCCTGCTTCCTGCAGCGCAGTTCCTCCTGGAATCAGCACCTGTAGCTGTAGTCTCCGTTCTGCAATTAAGACACGAGTTGCAGGGGTGCATTTGAATCGGATGTGCAGGGTAGGGAAGCAGGTTTGCCGTTCACCGAAAATGATTTCTGCGTGCGCGCACCGTGAACACTTCGATTCTATATGGCACAAAAGGACTCCTGCGCAGCTGGTGTGTTGTGTTTTCGGGAATATATGACGGCGTATGCTCTTGCGACATAGCGCACGAACAATGCTCATGTTTAGTGTTGGCATTGATTAGGGTGCGCGTATTCGAGAAAAATACCAGACGCAAGAGTTGATTTGAGGGTCCATGCAGCGCTGGTTATTTCTAAAGGTGCAAATGTATTCGTTGGCCGCCTTTTACTGCCAATTCAGGAGCACAGCATATTTGCACATCGCCTTCAGTTGTTTGTGGTGCTTCTTGTTTCTTGTATCCAATCGGTATCTGCGGTTTGCCATAGACTCGGAATTTTTTGTTAAGGTTATTAATTCATGCGGGAACTTGAAGCTGAGTTTGAGTATACGCAGATACTTCGTGGAGCTGGAAAAACGGCTCGCCAGCAACAGTGCATTGACGGTCCTGATTCACAATTGGAATTCAATGAATCAAGAATCGCATCAGTCTGCACAAGACTAGATGTTTGCTGCTTTGTGTTTGGAAGCCACTTTTGTCAAACCTCTCAAGCCGTCGCAGCCGTGCTGGTACGTTCATTCGCAGACATGTGATTGCCGAGTAATCACCAAATGCGTGCTGCCTTTCTGCCTGCTGGCTTCGAGGATAGGTAGTGGTCAGCGCTATTGGCTCGTCAACAGACTCGAAAATTGCCCAGTCGCGGTCGATTTGTATGTTTTGCAGCGCGTGAGTGCAGACTAGTGAATGATGCGGCACTCTTCTGTCGCGAAGCAGCTGTGTGCGTGTTCACGATTCAGGAGCCTGCAAGCACATAAACGATGTAATTATGTCAATTACGCCAGCTGTCGTGATGTTTGGAGATATAAGTCGTTTATGCACGTGCGGCAAAAAAATTTA
>NW_013575573.1:1444-3565 GCF_000499745.2 Eimeria mitis | reverse complement strand
CCATCGTGAACATGGTTGCTATGCTGCATGCTGTGGGCTTTTGGTGTGTGTAGCATTCAAAGGCCCGCTAGAGAGGCATTGAGAAAAGGCAACGCTAAGGTGACGATGACACGGCACGCTCCCGCACGTGCCGTCCTAAAAGTCGGTTGACGTTTTGCAGGCGGTGCGTCTTCGCTTGTGAGAGAATTAGTGTCTATGCTTGAAGCAGCGCTCAAAGGCTTGGTAGGGGTATGAAGGAAGGGATACGACCGCTCAATATCTCGATTCCATTATGTAGAAGGCGCACCGTGGCGCATTCGTAAGACACCAATGCCGTGGCAACGTTATACATGTCTTTGGAATCAGGTGGCCCGTAGCTGTACGTCTGGGTGTTTCTGAATTCGTTACAGTATCGTGATTGATGCATCCGATGGGACACATGCGTGTTCTGCCGCCGTTGTTTTACCTATGGTGGTCCATGTGCACGTTCAAAGGAAAAAACAAGCGAAGCAAGNTGTTCTGCCGCCGTTGTTTTACCTATGGTGGTCCATGTGCACGTTCAAAGGAAAAAACAAGCGAAGCAAGTTTAGCGGTCGTTGGATGGATGCAAACCACGTTTTACGCGTTTGCATTTGGTGCTGTATTGTGTATTCGCACTTGCGTCATGTGTGTATGGAGTAAGTGGAGGGGAGAGGGATGTTGTGTGCGTGCGCGCGCATTAAATGAGCATGAAACGCTTTTCATCTACGCATATACAAACCTTCAAATGTCAAATCTCAGCCACCGTATTTACGGCTTTACGCAGAGCACCTGCTGCACGCAGATCAACTACTGTATAGCAGTGCCTTTCAGCCTTTGTTCCTTCACATACGGTCGCTGGCATTTGACATTTGACGAAGGTTTGTATGTTCCCGGGCTGTCCCAAATTGGTAGGTGGGGAAGTGTTTTACGGCGCGCAGAAAGTGTGCTGGGCTGGACTGGCTCGATTGTGGACTTTTCTGGAGCCTGGAAAGCAGTAATGTGCCATGGTGCCTCGCGGTCGTCTTTGTCCCCTGTTTTCCAGTTCTTATGTGTTCTTCCACGGGTTTGATTGAACGGAAGGCGCTGGCCTGGTTGACGTATTCGTACAGTATGTTGCATATGGATTTGGCAGCCAATATGTTGACAAACCTAAGAAAACATCTCAGACAGTTTGGCTTGCATTCACTCCCTAGCCTTTGGCGTAATCGGCTGTTGGCCGGAAAGGCTTCGGCAAGTTACTAGCATTTGACATTACACTTAGCGTGTACTGTATTCTTTTGTTTTTTGCACTGCATCGGCGGTGGGATTACGACACACACAGAATTGGAGTCGCCTGATGATATTCCTTCAGGCGCTGGTGTGGAGCTTCGCTTGCTTCTCCTCTAGGTTTCTAAAGCAACAGGGGAATACCTCCAGCTACGTCACCCTCCATCTGGGGGCACGCTTGGAACCGCGTGAGACGCGCTGTTAAGCACGACGAAGTCAAACAGTACGATGAATGCGTGTTGTGAGTATGCGAATGCATCGCAAGAGAGAGAAAGGAACACGTTCGTCCAGTAGGGACAACATTATTATTGGTTCAGTTCGAATTCGCAATTCTGCCTTGTTTCGGCTACAATTTGGCGCTGTTGACATGAATTGCACGCGTGTTAACACTTGAATTTAAGCAGGCAAACGAAAGAAAGGTACAAACGGAAATGAATTTAGCATGCAGCTCCATTTTACATCAGCGAAGCTGATGTTACCTTCTGGGGACCGCTACTGCATTCCAGTACAGGTGAAGATATGGTCCATGGAATTGAATGCTATTTTTACGCGCATGGGCTGACTGCTTGTAGAATAAGAGGCTGATAGGCTTTTTCCGCCAACTCTTTTGGTGCCATTCCATTGATGTGCGAGTTGTGGCACATCTGTATGTTTTGCAGCGCGTGGGTACAGACGGAAGCAGCACAGAAGGTTTGCCCATGCTGTTCGACTGCTAAGATTCTCTCGCAATCTATATACGTTTTTTTAAGATCTACCAGCAGATTGAATTGGTTTGAGCGTCCACCGCCGGTTTGTTTCGTGATTTCTTGCCACTGTAGTAATGTGTAGGCTGCTTCGTTTGTATATATCCTATTA
>NW_013575573.1:691-1344 GCF_000499745.2 Eimeria mitis | reverse complement strand
GATACGTTTTTTTAAGATCTACCAGCAGATTGAATTGGTTTGAGCGTCCACTGCCGGTTTGTTTCGTGATTTCTTGCCACTGTAGTAATGTGTAGGCTGCTTCGTTTGTATATATCCTATTATTGGGTTTTCGGGGGTGCGCAGCCTCGTATTCCGTTTTCATACTTCTTCTGTAAACGTTAGGATGTTTGCTGGGCCGTTCCGGTCTGCGCGATATTTGAAAGCAAGGGTCTACGGTACAGTCATGCATTGCCGACCGTCGGGCATGCTTTAGTAGGTGGCGCGTCTGCAGACTGCCTTTGACAAATCTTCACTCGTCAAATATACATGAAACATCAGCGTTCACGAGTGGCGACAACTCTCCTTCAGGAGGTGCGTCACTGCCCTGTGCCCTGTACGAGTGTCGTGATCCGTGCTGCTACCACGGCTCCAATGCTAGCTAGAGAGATGGGCAAAGCGCTTGGACAGGTCAGCCTTCCAATTATACCTTGCAAAGGCTCCCTGTGGTCCGATCGTTTAGCACTGCTTGTGTCAATGCTACGCGGGTCTGTCGATGCGTTTGGTCCGTAACTGTGCACCTACGTCTGTTTGAATGCGCTAATGCATCAACGATCGCGCACCAGCTAGGACAGGCGCAGTCTGGCCATGTGCTA
>NW_013575573.1:0-591 GCF_000499745.2 Eimeria mitis | reverse complement strand
CTCTGTTTGAATGCGCTAATGCATCAACGATCGCGCACCAGCTAGGACAGGCGCAGTCTGGCCATGTGCTATTTTTGGCTGCGCTTGTCCTATGTTGGTTGATAATGCACTGAACGGGGACCGCAGGTGTGGCGTGTTTGGCAGATGCTGCAGGGGATATTGTTAGACTTTTTTCCTGGGCCAGGTAAGGACTTGGAGTGGGCCGGGAGGCCCTGTGCATGCGGGCGCATTAAATATGCATAGCAGAACGGTGTTTGAAGAAACAAGGAGGCTACTGTTTGCCATTGTGAAATATGTCCTTTTGGTGAGGTAGTTGCATGAGTGTTCACTATCACCTTCTTGGGCGGTGGATGTGAACTTTTTCAAGGTTCTGGATTTTCTGTGCAGGTCGCTAGTACCTTCGTGGGTGTTAATGTGTGCGTTTGTTATTCACACAGAGAGTATGTTGGAATTGGATTGGATATATTGTTTTTTTTTTCGAGCAAACGCTCAAAGGCGATATTGGAGTCACGAAGTGTAGTCACGCTTCGTGACTCCAATCTCGTCTTTGAGTGTTGCCGGTTTAGTTGGGCAATGGAGAGTGAACATCGT
>NW_013575572.1:1303-2330 GCF_000499745.2 Eimeria mitis | reverse complement strand
TAGACCGTAGACTATAGGGGCAGCGGTCTTGCTCGTACGACCTGTGACCTAGAATTAGGGTTTAGGGTTTGTAGCCTGAAAATAAATGCCCCTTTTGCCTTCTCTTCTTTCGCTCTAAACCCTAACTCAGACCCTAAACCCTAAACCCTAAACCCTAACTCAGATCCTAAACCCTAACTCCTTGATGCTTGCAGGGCAACGAAGTCCATATGGACCCCTGTTGAAACCCCCAAGTACGTTATCAGGGTTTAGGGTTTAGGGTTTAGGGTTTAGGGTTTAGGGTTTGGAGTTCTAGCTGCCTTGGTCTGAACTTCCTCAGAAGCCGCTATGCTGTTGCCGTCGCTGCTCCTCCTGCTGCCGCTGCTGCTGCTGCTGCTGCCGCTGCTGCTGCTGCCGCTGCTGCCGCTGCTGCTGCTGCTGCTGCTGCTGCTGCAGGAAGCAGCGTGATGAATGGAAGCTGCGCTGCCGCTCGAAGCAGCAGCGGCACACCGTTGCAGCTTGGGGGTTTGAGTTGTCTCCGCGTAGCCAGGCAAAAGCAGCAGCAGCAGCACCAGCAGCAGCAGCAGCAGCAGCAGCAGCAGCAGCAGAAGCAGAAGCAGCAGCAGCAGCAGCAGCATCATCGGGGGAGGATGATTTCTTCAGCAGCGAGCAAGAGGAGGAGGAGGAGCAGCAGAAGCAGCAGCAGCAGCAGCAGCAGCAGAGGCACCATACGTTTGCTGCCAATGCTCCAAATGCTGCATTGCAGGCGATAAAAACTGTCGTAAGTCTAGGGTTTAGGGTTTAGGGTTTAGGGTTTAGGGTTTGGGGTTTAGGGTTTAGGAAAGGGGTTTGCGGCTGTTGTTGCGATGGCTAGAGAAACCCTGATGACCCCAGCGGAGCAGCAGCAGCAACAGCAGCAGCAGCAGCAACAGCAGCAGCAGCAGCAGCAGGTATATCTTTTGACCCGAACGCCGCAGCTACTGCAGCGTCTCGTCGTAGAGTAGCAAAGGCAGAGAGAGGCAAGTCTGTTGCTACTGCTGCTGCTGTT
>NW_013575571.1:1752-2241 GCF_000499745.2 Eimeria mitis | reverse complement strand
CAAAATATAATATACAATGTATTCTATTATAATATATATATATACTATACAGAATATAATATATATAATATATTATATTATATATTATATACAATATATTCTTTATAGTATATTATTTATATATAATGTAAATATAAATATAAATAATATATTATTTTTATTTTATAATATCTATTATATATATTATATTACAATAATATATAATATAATATAATATACTATTATATAAATATAATATACAATTCATTCTATTATAATATATGTATACTATGAATAACATAATAAATATAATATATTATATTTTATATACTATTTATATATTTTATTATTTTTTATATATAATATATTATATTTTATATACTATTTATATATTTTAGTATCTTTTATATATATCTCTATATACACCGCAGAAGAGGAGACCTGAGCTGCCTATACACCCCAGGGTGTCTATGCAGCTCAACCCACCAACCAAAAAAAAAAAAAAAAAAA
>NW_013575571.1:0-1620 GCF_000499745.2 Eimeria mitis | reverse complement strand
GGGCCCCCCATGCATGCATGCAGCTTTCGGGGCTGCACAAAGAAGCAGCATTTTTGTTGTTTAATTGATTTAATTGTTAATTATTTTAATTTATTTATTTATTTATTTTTATTTATTAATTTATTTTATTATTTATTTATTTAATTTCGTTTTATTTCTCCTCTTTATTTACTCCCCTGTACCTGCGCATACACCCCAAGAGCCATACAGCCAGCCGCCTAGCTGCTGCTGCAACAGTATATTCATCATCAGCAGCAGCAGCAGCAGCAGCAGCAGCGGGAATATCAGCAGCAAGATCAGCAGCAGCAGCAGCAGCATAGAGGAGCCTTAACACCCAACTTTCCCAGCTGCTGCTGCAGCATCACGAGCAGCACTAACCCCAGCAGCAGCAGCAGCAGCAGCAGCAGCAGCAGCTGTCTGCGCTTGAAGAAGAAGGCAAGCGATGGCCGCCTGCCGCTCTCTTCCTTTTCTTTCCCCCCTGCAGTCTGCTCGCTGCTGCTGTATCCGAAGCATCATTAGCAGCAGCAGCAGCAGCAGCGGCAGCAGCAGCAGCAGCAGCAGCAGCAGCAGCAATGACAGAGGGGGCCCTTTGTATCTTTCTAGACCTCGCCTGCGGCATGTGCCTGGAGCGAGCCGCATGCGTTGGCCGTACAGGCCGCCTGCTGCTGCTGCAGCAGCAGCAGCAGCAGCAACAGCAGCAGCAGACTGGCGAGAGCTCGTGAGGAGGCCCCTCATAAGCCCCAAGACAGGAGAGCCCATAGACTGGCTCTATACAGCCCCTGAGTCAGGGTACGTCTGCTGCAGCTAGGGTTTAGAGTTTGCTGCTGCAGCTAGGGTTTAGGGTTTAGGGTTTGCTGCTGCAGCTAGGGTTTAGGGTTTGCTGCTGCAGCTAGGGTTTAGGGTTTGCTGCTGCAGCTAGGGTTTAGGGTTTAGCGTTTGCTGCTGCAGCTAGGGTTTAGGGTTTGCTGCTGCAGCGAGGGTTTAGGGTTTAGGGTTTGCTGCTCCTGCTAGGGTTTAGGGTTTGCTGCTGCAGCAAGGGTTTAGGGTTTGCTGCTGCAGCTAGGGTTTAGGGTTTGCTGCTGCAGCGAACCCTATTCTGTCTCTTTTCTGTCTCCTTTCCCTCTCCTTTTAATAATTTGTCTCTTTTTTGTCTCCCTTTTGTCTCCTTTTTGTCTCCTTTCTGTCTCCTTTCTGTCTCCTTTCTGTCTCATTTCTCCTTTCTCTCTCCTTTCTCTCTCCTACCCCTCTCCCACCTGTCTCCTTTCTGTCTCCTGTTTGTCTCCTTTCTGTCTCCTTTCTCTCTCCTTTTCCTCTCCCCTTCCTCTCTCCTACCCCTCTCCCATCTGTCTCCTTTTTCTGTCTCCTTTCTCGGTCCTTTATCTCTCCCATCTGTCTCCTTTTTCTGTCTCCTTTTTCTGTTTCCTTTTATAGGTTTGAGTGTCTAACTACACACGGAGAGGAGACAGTGTATATTGAGGGTTTACCTTTCGGCAAAACCCCAGAGTTTATATCGGAGCGTTTGCATCGATATTTTTCTCGTTTTGGAGCTGTACATACACTCCAAGTTATACCTCATCAACTAGATCCTTATCAGTGTTCTGGCTCTGCTTTTGTTGTTTT
>NW_013575570.1:1674-2331 GCF_000499745.2 Eimeria mitis | reverse complement strand
GCCAACACGCACAAACTGCTCAGTCATGTGGTGGCGTCACCCGACAGGCCCTTTTAGCATTAAGGCTAGCAGACATTGGGTCCTATTTTAGAGCTGCACACGGCGGTTAAGCAAATCAGGCACACGCTTTGCTGCAGTTTCATCATCGCGCTTAGCGCAGCGTGTCACGCGTTACAGCATCAAAGGGGCAACCCTGACGTTTTGGCCGGCAGCAACCCCGTGCTACCGAATCTCAACCGTTCTTTTAATGGGCTAATTTGAGGTGAGGCTTGCGAGCGTTTTACCATTTCTAGAACAAGGTTTATCAGGGTGATACAAGATAGACCATTGACAGCCTTTCAAAATTCTATCTGCACTTTCCATGCATATTAGTTGACCAGCCAGCTTTGTATGGTGTGCCTAGTCTACCAAGCGCTGAAAATCCCAGCCGTGCGTCGGATGACGCTTCTTCTTTAGGTCAATAAGCAAAACTAGCCAGCATCGCCTTACTTCAGCTGGTGACGCAAAGACTGCGTGCAATAATATGTTTTACGACGGAACTCTTGCGCCCAGACATTTCCACTTACTATCTGGATATCGCGGGAGCCAAAAGTAAGTGTATCCACCTAACTAGGGTTCGCCAATGTTTGAAGAGGACCTACGTTTGTCTAACAGTGC
>NW_013575570.1:0-1574 GCF_000499745.2 Eimeria mitis | reverse complement strand
TGACGCAAAGACTGCGTGCAATAATATGTTTTACGACGGAACTCTTGCGCCCAGACATTTCCACTTACTAGCTGGATATCGCGGGAGCCAAAAGTGTATCCACCTAACTAGGGTTCGCCAATGTTTGAAGAGGACCTACGTTTGTCTAACAGTGTGCTGCATATATTAAGTGTATGCGCCACCTGGCTATTATATATATGCTCTGTTCCCCCGCCAGTGTGGCTGGCTGGAGCCAGAATTTCATACCGGCATGTGAGAAGATCCGCTTCAGGACGGCGCTTTAGTCGTCATCGTGAATAAAAGTTCCCACCAGATCGCATCTAAGCTAACGGCGTAGTTTGTTCAGAATGCAATGCACAGTACGTTTCCAGTCTGCGACACACAGCAGCACGGCGTTTTGCAGTTCGTTTTCAAAATGTAGCAACGCCAGTTGCTAGCCGAATGCTATTTCAACTTCGGTTTTGCAAAAGCAGCAGTTCTGGGTGTTAACAAATGTGCAACTCTAATTAGCACCTCGCGCATCTCCAAGCACAAAGCAATCGATCTCTTAATCGTGCACCGCTGCATGCCTGGTAGTATCACGGCATGCCAGAGCCAGGGAAGATGGCGCAGCAAATATCGAACCGTATATCAACGTCGTTCGTAAGCCTTTGAATTCGGGTGTGATTATCGTCACATACCGCACCATACAGCATCCCGACATCTATCACCCCAGCATGCCCTTCCTTAATCAAACTTGAACTGCGAAGCACGCCACTCCCATACAAATCTTGCTTAACCAACAACACGGTCGTCCACACCACAGACACTCTAGATTCCCTGCATTGCCAAGCATTGGCAGTTTCACTAAGTGCCTCTCCCATATGCAACTTGAAAACAGTTTATCTATGTTACTATTTTGATTAGTCCATTTTTTTCACCATGCATAGAGTCAAAATTATATATATATATATATATATATATATATATATATATATATATATATATATATATATATATTATATATATATATTATATATATATATATATATATATATATATATATATATATATATATATATATATATATATATTATATATATAATATATATATATATATATATATATATATATATATATATATATATATATATATATATATATATATATATGCGAATGCGCAGTTATGCAACCGAACTGTGGCGGCCCTCGGAGATAACTCGAGTACAATCGCATTCGATGCAGGCCTTCAGGCCCATTCCCGCAATACGTAGCCTTGGACATTCTTTCGCATTTTTGTACTTATCAAAATGCCGCACGGCACCGACTAAAACCTTACATTTTTGTCTGCGCATTGCAGAATGACGATATCTAGACCGCTGCCCCCCTATCTCTTCCTACAAAGCAAACGGTGAACTGTGACAGCCTAATTTCCGAAGAGCACTGAGACCCTAGTGCCGCCAACCCTACTTCAGAGAGCGCATTATTTGGCTACAAGCGGAATCGTTACAAATTCTTGCAGCAACGTAGCAAGAAACAAGATTGCCTTACTGACAAGGAAACATTCATTTCCATGCACAAACACCGCACGAAAC
>NW_013575569.1:1547-1683 GCF_000499745.2 Eimeria mitis | reverse complement strand
GCATTCTATATCTTCTGGCTGGCCACTGAAAGGATTAGGAGGAATAGAGTGAAGGAGACAAAAAAAAAAACAAAAAAAGGAGATAAAGAGACAAATAAAAAACATAAAGTAGAAATAAATACATATAAATATAGAT
>NW_013575569.1:1063-1413 GCF_000499745.2 Eimeria mitis | reverse complement strand
AAAACCACGAACTCCTGCTGCTAATGCAAGCCAATCGGAGACCAACTTGCTGCTGAAAAGAGACAAAAAGGAGACAGAAAGAGAGACAGAAAGAGATAGAAAAGGAGATAGATGGGTGGAGACAGAAGGAGACAGAAGAAAACAGAAAAAAAAAGAGAAAAAAACGAGCAAAAAGGAGATAAAAGAAACAAAAACAAGTGCTGCTAATGCAAGCCAATCAGAGACCAACTTGCTGCTGAAAAGAGACAAAAAGAGAGACAAAAAGAGACAGAAAGAGATAGATCAATAGAGACAGAAGGAGACAGAAGAAAACAGAAAAAAAAAGGAAAAAAAAGGAGAAAAAAGGAGAA
>NW_013575569.1:0-845 GCF_000499745.2 Eimeria mitis | reverse complement strand
AAAAAAAAGGAGACAAAAGGAGACAAAAGGAGACAAAAAGAGACAAAAGGAGACAAAAAGAACTGCTGCTGATGCAAGCCAATCGGAGACACATTTGCTGCTGAAAAGAGACAAAAAGAGACAAAAAAGGAGACAAAAGGAGACAAAAAGAGACAAAAAAGGAGACAAAAGGAGACAAAAGGAGACAAAAGGAGACAAAAAGAGAGACAAAAAGAGACAGAAAGAGAGACAGAAAGAGACAGAAAGAGATAGAAAAGGAGACAGTTCAATAAAGACAGAAGGAGACAGAAGAAAACAGAAAAAAAAAGAAAAAAAAAGGAGACAAAAGGAAACAAATAAAAGGAGACAGATAAAGGAAATAAAAGAAAACAAAAGAAGAGGGAGACATGTAAAGGAGACAAAAAGGAGACAAAAGGAGACAAAAGGAGACAAAAGGAGACAAAAAGGAGACAAAAGAAGAAGGAGACAGAAAGGAGACAAAAAGGAGACAAAAAGGAGACAGAAAGGAGACAAAAGGAGACAGGAGACAAAAAGAGACAAAAAGAGACAAAAGGAGACAGAAAGGAGACAGAAAGGAGACAAAAAGAGACAAAAAGGAGACAGAAAGGAGACAAAAAGAGACAAAAAGGAGACAGAAGGAGACAAAAAGGAGACAAAAGGAGACAAAAGGAGACAGAAGCAGACAAAGGGAAACAAAATTAAAAAAATAAAAAACCCTAAACCCTAACCCCCAAACCCTAAACCCTAAACCCCAACCCCCAACCCCCAACCCCCAACCCCCAAACCCTAAACCCTAAACCCTAAACCCTAAACCCCAAACCCCAACCCCCAACCCCCAACCCCCA
>NW_013575568.1:1489-1973 GCF_000499745.2 Eimeria mitis | reverse complement strand
ATATATATATAGGAGTAGCAGCCGCTGCTGCTGCTCCTAAAGCAGCAGCAGCGGCTGGCGCATCTGCTGCTGCTGCTACTGCTGCAGCTTGGGCTGCTACTGATACTCCAACTGCTGCTGCTGCTGCTGCTGCTGCTTGTGTTGCGGTGTGTGTGCAGCTGCGTTGCTGAGCCGTCTGCAGCACTATCCAGAGATTGCTGCTTCATGGTTGCTGCTGCTGCTGCAGCAGATAAGCTGCTGCCTCGTACCCTCACAGGGGGCCCCCCATATAACAGCAACAGAGATACTGGGGGCCCTGGGGGCCCTCCGCCTGCTGCTGCTGGGGGGCCCCCCAACCCTAGCTGCTCTGCTGCCAGCAGATACATGGTGTCGACTGTATGCATGCATTGCTGCTGCAGCAACACAAACTAAATATATAAATACTAATGCCGTTTCTGGGGGCCCCCCTGGGGGCCCCCCATCAGGGGGCCCCTTTGGGGCACAA
>NW_013575568.1:809-888 GCF_000499745.2 Eimeria mitis | reverse complement strand
CAGCAGCAGCAGCAGCAGCAGCAGCAGCAGCAGCAGCAGCAGCAGCAGCAGCAGGAGCAGCAGCAGCAGGTGTTCTCTA
>NW_013575568.1:0-709 GCF_000499745.2 Eimeria mitis | reverse complement strand
AGCAGCAGCAGCAGCAGCAGCAACAGCAGCAGCAGCAGCAGCAGCAGCAGCAGCAGCAGCAGCAGCAGGTGTTCTCTCGAGTGCTGCATTGTGCTGCGTTTGTTTGTGTCTCGTATTGTCTCTGATTTGCTTCGCTGCAGCTATCTGTCTCTTCCTAAATTAATTTCTTTGTCTGCTGCTTGGTGGCAGCAGTGCAGCAGCAAAGCGCAGCTGCTGCTGCCCTGTCTGCTGCTGCTGGGATCACACCAGCAGCAGCAGCAGCAGCAGCAGCAGCAACAGCAGCAACAGCAGCAACAACAGCAGCAGCAGCAGCAACAGCAGCAGCAGCAGCAGCAGCAACAGCAGCAGGGACTTGCTGCTGCTAAAGCTTGTCTCGTTCTCGCTAGCGTTTGCTGCAGCAGCGAGTGGCAGCAGCAGCACGGGGCCTCAGTACCGAAGCAGCTGCTGCATCTGCTGCTAGCAGCAGGAGAGACGCTGCAGTGGCTCCTTGACCCTGCTGCTGCTGCTGCTGCTGCTGCTGCTGGTGCTGCTGGTGCTGCTGCTGCTGCTGGTGCTGCTGGTGCTGCAGCAGAACAGCATCAAGACGCAGCAGCAAACAAGAAACCCTGCATAGCTGCACCGCAGCAACAGGAGCAGCAGCAGCAGCAGCAACTGCAGCAGCAGCAGCCTCCGGATACGTCTGCAGCAGCAGCAGCAGCAGCAGCAGCAG
>NW_013575567.1:15166-15986 GCF_000499745.2 Eimeria mitis | reverse complement strand
CTATGTGGACTCGGTCGCTGGCCGTTTCATCGATTCGTACTTGCATGCATGCATGCATGCATGCATGCATGCATGCATGCATGCATGCATGCATGCATGCATGCATCTACAACTGCATGCATGCGTGCATGCATGCATGCATGCGTGCGTGCCACGCATGCATGTATGCATCTACACACTTGCATGCATGCATGCATGCATGCATGCATGGAAGTACTTGGGGCTGCATGCGGCTGTGCATGGCTGCTGTTTGTTTGTGTTGAGGCGAAGCCCCTCGTCTGTACACAGAGCGTGCAGTGCATTGATATAAACAAACAAACAATAAACGTATAAACAAACAAAGACAAAAATATATAAATATAAATAAACACACAAATATATACAGACTAATATACAACGCATAGGCTATTAAACACACAGATTCTCATCAGCTGCACGCCCAGCTAGCTAGCTAGCTAGCTAGCTAGCTAGCTGGCTGCAGAAGCAGTTAGTTAGGGAGCAGCTAGCTGCTGCAAATGGAGTCAACTAGCTACCTAGCTAGCGAGGAATGTATATGCAGCCAGCTAGCTGAGTAGCTAGCTAGCAATCTACGTATGCAGCTAGCTAGCTAGCTAGCAATCTACCTACGTAGCTAGCTAGCTAGCTAGCTATGCATGCATGCATGCAGCGTGTATGCGTCTTCTAGTTATCCAGTTAGGTAGGCTGGTAGGTGGCTAGCTAGCTAGCTAGCTAGCTAGCTAGCTAGCTAGCTAGCTAGGTGGGTACGCTGTGCAGCAGCTAGCTCGTTGTTGAAGACAACCTGAGCTTTGAATAGTATACG
>NW_013575567.1:13555-13726 GCF_000499745.2 Eimeria mitis | reverse complement strand
TCCATCACGGGGCGCAGCTCCACCTTTAAGGGTTTAGGGTTTAGGGTTTAGGGTTTAGGGTTTAGGGTTTGTGTTTCTAGCTTGCAAGAGCTAACCTCTGGTTGTGGCTGCCCGGTGGGCATTTGCATTTGCTGCTGCATTTGTTGCTGCATTTGCTGCTGCAGTTGCTGC
>NW_013575567.1:10451-11642 GCF_000499745.2 Eimeria mitis | reverse complement strand
TATATATATATATATATATATATATATATATATATATATATATATATATATATACATATGTATATATATAATTTATTTATGTATATATATAATTTATTTCAAGTTCACTAGTGTTACCGCATTTGCCCGATCGTATAGAAAGAAAGACCCAGTATCTGGGTGGTGTTTCTGTATGGAGTTCAGAGTGAAGAGAAAAAAAAAAATTATATATTATGCAGGCACTGAACGTGCCTTAATCGCCGCAGCCGTTGCTGGGCCCCGAAGCTCCTGAAATACATTTCTTTATGGTGAGGCGGTGGAGTTGAAAAAAGAGAAAAACGAACCGCCGAGTCATCTGTTGCTTTCCCCTGTAGCGCGAGAAACTTGAATTCATGATTCAAATTTTTCAGGTTTCAGGCTGTTCTTTCTTACGTTGGGTTTCGTGCGGCGGTGGTGGTGGTGTACAGAAGAGTAGCATCGGCGGGAGGTGACGGAGGGAAAAAGTAGAAAAAGAAAAGAAATGCCTTTCAAAAAGGAAATTCTAACCATCGGAACCTCTAATATGCAAAGAAAAAAGTTTATAGTTTCCATATTCTATCGGAAACAAAAAAAACAAAAAACTGCAAGAGGAGCTGAGCTGCCTATACACCTGAACTAAAGAAAGCTGAAATTTAATATTTCATGAAAAGATCGAGCTGATCTTAGGTTAATTAAATTAGAATTAATTTTTTATTTCCAGAAAGCAGAGGATCAGCAGAGAAAGCTGAAACTTTTGCAGCTTTCTTTCCACTATTCAACTTTTGGGTTTCGCTGCAGTGAGTAGTAGTACGCGGAAACTTGATCGTTTCAGTTTCTCTTTTACATCGTTTCGACGCCAGTAAGTTGCAATAAAATATTAAATAGAAATATAGTGCTCATAAAAGTTTACAGGTTTCCTCTTTTTCCGCAAAAGAACAAAAATTCATGTTGCCAGCCATTCACAAGGTGTACGCGAGGCGTACGTTTCGTTTCTTTTTTTTTTTTTATATATCAATGCAGCAGCATCATGGATGCAGCTGAGAATAAATTTAATACATTTAGAATAAATTTATTTCGTAAACTTTTTCGCTGCTTCTTTCTGCATGAGAGCTTTCTCCGCCTCCCTTTATATTGTTGTACAGGGAGAGGCACACCAAGAAGTTATTAATCCTTGTATTGAAACACCGAAGCTTT
>NW_013575567.1:9731-10285 GCF_000499745.2 Eimeria mitis | reverse complement strand
TTGCTGCTGATGAGCAGCATTACTTTATCTTTTACTTTAAACTTCTGGCAGACCCTAAACAAAAAAAAAAACAAAAATACACAAAAAAAAACACAAATACACAACACACAACACGCAAGGGGAGAGATAGTTCCCCCTAGAATGAATCTCAAAAGAGCAATTCGTAAGAAATTAGGGTTTAGGGTTTAGGGTTTAGGGTTTGAAAGAGGTTTCAGAAACATAAACCCTAAACCAGATTAGGGTTTAGGGTTTGAATGTGTGTTCAGCAGCACTGTGTGCGCGTATATATTCCTTAGGGTTTAGGGTTTGAAGGCGTGTTCAGTACATAACTTGAATGCTGAGGGTTTAGGGTTTAGGGTTTAGGGTTTAGGGTTTGTTTTACTTTTTTCCCGCAGGGTGTAGACGCGCAAACTCCCCCAAGTCGTAGCATGCAACAGCCTGGGTTGTAGGGTCTTCACTATCCAGTAGTTTTTCTATTTTCTGAATTGTTATAAATTCATCTTTCTCGAATATCATTACATTTTCTCGCCAAAATTTCTCTGCACACCACAAAC
>NW_013575567.1:7865-9691 GCF_000499745.2 Eimeria mitis | reverse complement strand
TTTTTTTTTTTTTTTTTTTTTTTTCTGTAATATCCACGTGTTGCTTCTCTTCACTAAACAAAGTGTTTCTCTCCCGCGTTTAAAAAAAATACACCAACCCCCCTAAACCCTAAACCCTAAACCCTAAACCCTAAACCCTAAACCCTTGACATACCGGAGTGCAGCACAGACCATCGTAGTTTTCCTTTTTCTAATTCAAGTAAATATCTTTCGAAATTATTAAATTGACGAATTTTTACATCTAAAGAAAAAATGCATGCGCGAATTTCTTCATATAAATCTGGGTCTCTCCACTTCTCAAACTCCAGTAATGTCAGAATCTGCACAAACCCTAAACCCTAAACCCTAAACCCTAAACCCTAAACCCTAGGCCCTAAACCCTTATTTGGAAATATTTGTACTTTTTATTCCTCCTTTTCAAGGAGATTCGCAAGAGCAGCCAGCAGTATACCCCACATGCTAAACCCTAAACCCTAAACCCTAAACCCTAAACCCTAACCTGTGCGACGTTTTCTTCAATTATAATTTCCACTGCATCCTCACAAGAAAGAAAATTCTCAATGACGTGCAGCCCCACGCGTACGATCTGCATGCAACCGCTAAACCCTAAACCCTAAACCCTAGGTATCCCGGACAACGTAAACCCTAAACCCTAACCGTAAACCCTAATTCCTAACTAGTCGGCATTCCCAATGCGCTAAACCCTAAACCCTCAAAGTAAACCCTAAACCCTAAACCCTCGAAGAAACCCCTAAACCCTTTCTAAACCCTAAACCCTCCCTCCCTAGCCCCTAAACCCTCCCTCCCTCCCTCCCCCTAACCCTAAACCCTAAACCCTAAACCCTAAACCCTAAACCCTCACCTTTTCTACTCTGGATTCTTTGAGGACCTCACACGTGGCCTTGAGTATCCCCGCCTCTGTTAGTTTTTCGGGGAAAGATAAATGAAAAGAAAGAAGCCAAACACAAAACACCGCTTTATAAACCACGCTGGGGGGTTGCATCAGAGATAAGTTCCGCAGCAACCTGACACACAAACCCTAAACCCTAAACCCTAAACCCTAAACCCTAGTTGGTGTATTATCACACACTACAGGAATAGCCATTAGAATGGTCGAAATACATTCAGTATTCGCTAAAATCTAGGGTTTAGGGTTTAGGGTTTAGGGTTTAGGGTTTAGGGTTTAGGGTTTAGGCTCACAAGTCCGGCAAATTTGGGGTTTCCCATACCAAAGGCCTCCATCTATCTGAAACCACAAAAAAAAAAAAAAGGGTTTAGGGTTTAGGGTTTAGGGTTTAGGAGAATCTGGGTGTAAGTGGTTTGTATCTTCCCCTAACCCTCTACCATCGCTGGACTAGGGTTTAGGGTTTAGCGTGTGTGTGTGTGTCCTCTAAACCCTCCTCTCCCAGCATCTAGGGTTTAGGGTTTAGGGTTTAGGGTTTAGGGTTTACCTATTTTGAGTATATTAACGAGAGCATCGAGCCGCCCTGCCTCAGAAACCGGAAACCTCCCCGCAATTAAATTAAAAACAAAAAACTGAATTTCTTCTTCGCTGAAACGATATGTACGCGAACGCCTGATACACAAACCCTAAACCCTAAACCCTAAACCCTCATAAACCCTCATCAACCCTCATAAACCCTCATAAACCCTCGTAAACCCTAATAAGCCCTAAACCCTCATAAACCCTAATACACCCTCATAAACCCTAATAAACCCTAATAAACCCTAATCAACCCTAATAAACCTTAATAAACCCTCATAAACCCTAATAAACCCTAATAAACCCTGATAAACCCCAATAAACCCTAAACCCTCGAAGCATT
>NW_013575567.1:7074-7765 GCF_000499745.2 Eimeria mitis | reverse complement strand
ACCCTAAACCCTCATAAACCCTCATCAACCCTCATAAACCCTCATAAACCCTCATAAACCCTCATAAACACTAATACACCATAATAGAGCCGAATACACCCTAATAAACCTAAATAAACCCTAATAAACCCTGATAAACCCTAATAAACCCCAATAAACCCTAAAAAATAATAACAAACCCTAATAAACCTTAATAAACCCTAATAAACCCTGAAAAACCCTAATAAACCCTAATAAACCCTAAACCCTCGATGGATAAACCGGGTATTCTCCCTAGCAACACTTGTCGTGCTCCGAAGATCCTTCCCCCCCCAACCCCTAAACCCTAAACCCTAAACCCTAAACCCTTTCTTACGCCATGAATCCAGACAACATAAAGGCTGCTCTGTCTCCGGTGTATGTATCGACACCGTGGCGCTGCAGCAGCTGCATAAAGTCCCCATATAAATCTGTGTTGTCTAGGGCTTTACACATCACCTCGTATCTGTTGCTGTTCTCTATCACACACAACACAAACCCTAAACCCTAAACCCTAAACCCTAAACCCTTGGTTTTGGTTCCTCTTGTACAGCATCTATACCATATACAACATTTCTAGGGTTTAGGGTTTAGGGTTGCAACAACTAAAAAGGGTTTATATTAAACACTCAAATTACTTATATATATACACAGCATCCTCTGCTCTATCACC
>NW_013575567.1:6701-6974 GCF_000499745.2 Eimeria mitis | reverse complement strand
GGGTTTAGGGTTTAGGGTTGCAACAACTAAAAAGGGTTTATATTAAACACTCAAATTACTTATATATATATATACACAGCCTCCTCTGCTCTATCACCTAGGGTTTAGGGTTTAGGGTTTAGGGTTTAGGGTTTAGGGTTTACCGCGGACTACTTCATACAAAATAGTCAAAGCGTATTGAGCTGGTTGTATATCCGCTTCTAGCCGCAGCACCGCCACCAGCGCCGCAACCACAGGAGGATTCTGAACCACAAACCCTAAACCCTAAACCCT
>NW_013575567.1:523-1092 GCF_000499745.2 Eimeria mitis | reverse complement strand
GAATTCACTGAGGGTTCGTTAAGGTATTCAAATGCTGCTGCTGCTGCTGCTGCTGCTGCTGCTGCTAGTGTTGCAGCAGCAGCAGCAGCAGCAGAACTGCAGCAGCTCAGCAGCAGCAGGATACGGTTGCGTGTGGCCTTTAAATGCTGCTGCTGCTGCTGCTTTTGCTGCTGCTAGCACTGCAGCAGCAGCAGCAGCAGCAGCAGCAGAACAGCAGCAGCAGCAACTGCGACTGAGTGCAACTGAAAGCGAATTTGCCGTTGCAGCTCAATGCGAGGGTTTAGGGTTTAGGGTTTAGGGTTTAGGGTTTAGCTGTCTCCTTAGGCGGGGGCAGCCATCCCCCTCCCTCCCTTCACGCAAAAACAAACAAACCACAATTCCGAGGGTTTAGGGTTTGCAAGAGCTAGGGTTTAGGGTTTAGGGTTTACGCGTCGCTGATGAATTTGTTGTAGGGTTTTCTCTAGGGTTTAGAATTAGGGTTTAGGGTTTAGGGTTTAGGATTAGGGTTTAGGGTTTAGGGTTTACGGGTCGCTGATGAATTTGTTATAGGTTTGTCTCTATCGTTTCTT
>NW_013575567.1:325-491 GCF_000499745.2 Eimeria mitis | reverse complement strand
ATTAGGGCTTAGGGTTTAGGGTTTAGGGTTTACGGGTCGCTGATGAATTTGTTATAGGGTTGTCTCTCTCTGCGCCTGAGCAGTGAAACCCCTTTTTCTTCTCTTTCTTTTTTTAGTTCTTCTATGCGTCTCGCTATATACTGCACACAAACCCTAAACCCTAAAC
>NW_013575567.1:0-193 GCF_000499745.2 Eimeria mitis | reverse complement strand
AGGGTTTAGGGTTTAGGGTTTAGGGTTTAGGGTTTAGGGTTTAGGTACCTCTGGGGTTTCAATAGCCTTTATGCAGCGCCGGGCCTCCATAGCGAGAGAACGACAAAACAAAAAAGTAAAAGTACGAGAACTCATACACTCCACGTATTCATCTAAACTCTCTCTGAAACATAAACCCTAAACCCTAAACCCT
>NW_013575566.1:1354-1585 GCF_000499745.2 Eimeria mitis | reverse complement strand
ATATATATATATATATATATATATATATATATATATATATATATATATATATATATATTTGTTTATATATTTATATTTATTTATTTATATTTATTTGTTTATATATATATTTATATTTATGAAGGAGACAACATACAAAGGAGACAGTAAAAGGAGACAAAGAAAAAAGGAGACACAAGTCATAGAAACTCTCCTTCTCTGCCGTTTCTTCTGCTGCTGCTGCTGCTCCTG
>NW_013575566.1:0-1324 GCF_000499745.2 Eimeria mitis | reverse complement strand
CTGCTGCTGCTGCTACTGCTGCTGCTGCTACTGCTGCTGCTGCTGCTGCTGCTGCTGCTGCTGCTGTTGCTGCTGCTGCTGCAGGGAACAAAGAGGCTCACGAGCGTCGTATATTTAGCTTGATGGGTGTCGATGAAACTATAACATTTCCCGAGCTGCGTATCGCTACATTCAACCCCAGCGGCAACGGTAAATACTACCCAGCAGAGAAGTACAGGCCCCTCGTCCCCCTCAAATACACCAGCAGCAGCAGCAGCAGCAGCAGCAGCAGCAGCAGCAGCAGCAGCAGCAGCAGCAGCAGTGGGCCTGCTTACTCCTTCAGAAGCAGATCACCTTCACATAGTTTAATTACAAATGCACTGGCAACAGCAGCAAGAACTCAGGCACTCAGAGCCAATAGAAAAAGGGGACAAACACCAGCAGCAGCAGCAGCAGCAGCAGCAGCAGCAGCAGCAGGAGCAGCAGCAGGAGATGCAGAACATCATTTACATAAGGAGGTTGTATTCAATGCTCAACAAAGACAGCAGCAGCAAGAAGCAACAGAGGTAAACAAAAAATAAAAAAAAATAAAAAATAAAAAAAATAAAAAAAGGAGACAGAGAACCACCTGCTGCTGCTCCCTGGTTATGTTTTGTTTGCTGCTGCTGTCTCCTCCCCCCTGTCTCCTTCACGGTGTCTCCGTTTGTCTCCTCTTTTGTTTCTGTCTCCTCTTCTGTCTCCTCTCTCTGTCTCTTCTTCCGTCTCTGTCTCCTTTTCTGTCTCCTCTTCTGTTTCTGTCTCCTTTTTTGTTTCTGTCTCCTTTCTGTCTCCTTTTCTGTCTCCTCTTCTGTATCTGTCTCTTCTTGTATCTCTGTCTCTTCTTTTGTCTCTGTTTCTCCTTCTGTCTCCTTTCTATCTCTTTATCTGTCTCCTCTCTATCTCTTTCTCTGTCTCCTATCTGTCTCCTTTCTACCTCTTTCTCTATCTCGTCTTTGTGTCATATCTGTCTCTTTCTCTGTCTTCTATCTGTCTCCTATCTGTCTTCTATCTGTCTCCTATCTGTCTCCTTTCTGTCTCCTCTCTATCTCTTTATCTCTTCTCTATCTCTTTCTCTGTCTCCTATATGTCTCCTATCTGTCTCCTATCTGTCTCCTATCTGTCTCCTTTCTGTCTCCTTTTGTCTCCTTTTTGTCTCCTTCAGTATATCCGTTCGTTCGTGCATCAGTTCCTGGAGGGTCGTCTGCAGCCATACACCAACAGCGAGGCTATCCCCCCCGCATCTCAGAATGCCGGTAGGCCAGCTAGCTACACAGCTAGCTACGCAGCTAGCTACACAGCTAGCTAC
>NW_013575565.1:2231-2424 GCF_000499745.2 Eimeria mitis | reverse complement strand
GCTGCAGCAACAGCTCTGAGGCTGTTGCTGCTGCTGTGCAGCGACAGCTCTGAGGCTGTTGCTGCTGCTGCAACAGCTCTTAGGCTGTTGCTGATGCTGCTTCTGCATGAAGAGAATGAAGCAGCAACAGCTATGGGGCTGTTGCTGCTGCTCCTGCAGGATGAAGACCGTAGGGCAGCAGCAGCGCATGGAC
>NW_013575565.1:1397-1943 GCF_000499745.2 Eimeria mitis | reverse complement strand
AGGCTGCTGCTGCTGAGCAAGCAGCAGCACATAGGCTGCTGCTGCTGCTGCTCCCCTGCTGCATGATGATGATATGGTATAGCAGCAGTGCATATGCTGCTGCTGCTGCTAACCCGGCAGCACGAAGACGATGAGCAGCAACAGCTCTGAGGCTGTTGCTGCTGCTGCTGCAGCGCTGCTGCTGCTGCAGTATGGCGTCGATGAAGCAACAACAGCTCTTAGGCTGTTGCTGCTGCTGCAACAGCTCTTAGGCTGTTGCTGCTGCTCCTCCTGTATGAAGACGATGAAGCACCAACAGCTCTTAGGCTGTAGGTGCTGCAGCAACAGCTCTTAGGCTGTTGCTGCTGCAGCAATGTTGCTGCTGCAGCAACAGCTCTTAGGCTGTTGCTGCTGCTGTGCAGCAACAGCTCTTAGGCTGTTGCTGCTGATGAACACACAACAGCTCTTAGGCTGTTGGTGCTGCAGCAGCAGCTCTTAGGCTGCTGCTGCTGATGGAGCAGCTGCAGCAACAGCTCTGAGGCTGTTGCTGCTAATGAACACACAACA
>NW_013575565.1:1108-1287 GCF_000499745.2 Eimeria mitis | reverse complement strand
CGGCCTATAGGCTGCTGTTGCTGCTGCTGAACACCAGCAGCCTATAGGCTGCTGGTGCTGCAGCAGCAACAGCCTATAGGCTGCTGCTGCTGCTGATGAACACACAACAGCCTATAGGCTGTTGGTGCTGCAGCAGCAACAGCCTATAGGCTGCTGCTGCTGCTGAAGAACACCAACAG
>NW_013575565.1:480-1008 GCF_000499745.2 Eimeria mitis | reverse complement strand
GCTGCTGCAGCAACAGCTCTTAGGCTGTTGCTGCTGCTGTGCAGCAACAGCTCTTAGGCTGTTGCTGCTGCTGTGCAGCAACAGCTCTGAGGCTGTTGCTGCTGCTGTGCAGCAACAGCTCTTAGGCTGTTGCTGCTGATGAACACACAACAGCTCTGAGGCTGTTGGTGCTGCAGCAGCAGCTCTTAGGCTGCTGCTGCTGATGGAGCAGCTGCAGCAACAGATCTGAGGCTGTTGCTGCTAATGAACACACAACAGCGTATAGGCTGTTGGTGCTGCAGCAGCAACAGCTCTGAGGCTGCTGCTGCTGAGGACAACACCAGCAGCCTATAGGCTGCTGGTGCTGCAGCAGCAACGGCCTATAGGCTGCTGTTGCTGCTGCTGAACACCAGCAGCCTATAGGCTGCTGGTGCTGCAGCAGCAACGGCCTATAGGCTGCTGCTGCTGCTGAAGAACACCAACGCCTCTGAGGCTGTTGGTGCTGCAGCAGCAGCAGCAGCAGCTCTTAGGCTGCTGCTGCTGCTGATG
>NW_013575565.1:0-380 GCF_000499745.2 Eimeria mitis | reverse complement strand
TATAGGCTGTTGGTGCTGCAGCAGCAACAGCTCTGAGGCTGCTGCTGCTGAGGACAACACCAGCAGCTCTGAGGCTGTTGGTGGTGCAGCAACCGCTCCGAGGCTGTGCTGCGGATGAACACGCAACAGCGCTTGATCTGTTGGTGCCGCAGCAGCAGCCCTGGGGCTGCTGCTGCTGTAAAGGGAGCAGCAGGGGAGAGGCAGCAGCAGCATATGTTGCTGCTGCTGCTCTCAGGGGGGCAGCAGGCAGCAGCATATGCTGCTCCTGCTGCTCTCGAGGGGGCAGCAGCAGCATATGTTGCTGCTGCTGCTGCTCTCGAGGGGGCAGCAACAGCCCTGAGGCTGTTGCTGCTGCGCCTGGTTGTATATATATATATATA
>NW_013575564.1:1634-2248 GCF_000499745.2 Eimeria mitis | reverse complement strand
ATATATATGCATATATATATATATATATATATATATATATATATATGATGTGTATATATATGCAAGCTAAAAGAGTCTCTGTTTTCTGTGTTTATATATACATATAATACATACAAAGATACAGAAAAAGAAATATAAAAAAATAAATAATAAATAAATAAATATAAATAAATATAAATGTGTGTTTTTGTGTGTATAGAGATTACTTTCAGTTGCCTTTATCATCAGGTTTATGTAAGCTAAAAGAGTCTCTGTTTTCTGTGTTTATATATACATATAATACATATAAAGATACAGAAAAAGAAAGATAAAAAAATAAATAATAAATAAATAAATAAAAATAAATATAAATGTGTGTTTTTGTGTGTATAGAGATTACTTTCAATTGCCTTTATCATCAGGTTTATGCAAGCTAAAAGAGTCTCTATTTTCGGAGTATATGGGGGCAAAAGGAGACAGAAGAATACGTGGTGTTCGTTATATATTAAATAAAATATTTACAGTAGAAGATAAACCACAAACAAAACCCCTTTTATATTTTTCTTTTGCCGATATATACGATCTATATAACCCCATCATACACTGGAAAGCTGCAGAAGTCATGCGCGCGTTCG
>NW_013575564.1:389-1615 GCF_000499745.2 Eimeria mitis | reverse complement strand
TTTTTTTTTTTTTTTTTTTTTTTTTTTTTTTTTTTTTTTTTTTTTTTATGTTTATATATTTATGTCTATGTTTATGTTTATGTTTATATATATTTGCTTGTTTATTTGTCTTTTATTTTGTCTCCTTTTTTTTATTTTATTTTTTTTATTTTTATTTTGTCTCCTTTTTTCCTTGGTCTCCTTTTTTATTTACTTTGTCTCCTTTTTTATTTCTTTTGTCTCTCGCTTTATTTCGTTTGTCTCCTTTTACATTTTTTATTCATTTCTGTTGTCTCCTTTTTTGTTTCTTTTGTCTCCTTTTTAATTTCTTTTGTCTCCTTTTTTGTTCTACTGTCTCCTTTTTTCCCGTCTCCTTTTTTATTTCTTTTGTCTCCTTTTGTATTTCTTGTCTCTTTTTTTTATTTGTTCGGCCTCTTATCTATTTCTCCTGTCTCCTTTTTTATTAACACTGTCTCCTTTTTAATATCTGTTGTCTCCTTTTATTTTTACATTCATTTCTATTGCCTCCGTGTCTCCCCTGTTGTGTGTCTATGTCTCCTATTCTCTGTCTCTTCATTGAACATTAGCTGCTCTTTCTGCTGCTGCTGCTGCTGCTGCTACTACTGCTGCTGTTGCTGCTGCTGCTGCTGCTGCTGCTGTTGCTGCTGCTGCTGCTGCATGCAGGCTGCAAGCAATAGTAGGAGAAGAGGAGTTTATTAAGGGTTTGGGTTTATTTATTCGGAGACACGACGGAGACACAGTCTCCATCGATGATTTTATAAAAGCAATAGAAGATGCAACTGCCGTCAACTTGTCTCAGTTCAATCGATGGTTCACACAGGTCTCTCCTCACTACCCTCACCACCAGCAGCAGCAGCAGCAGCAGCAGCAGCAGCAGCAGCAGCAGCAGTAGCAGTAGCAGTAGCAGTAGCAGTAGCAGCAGTAAGAGCAGCAGCAGCAGTAGCAGCAGTAAGAGCAGCAGCAGTTGCAGTAGCAGCAGCAGCAGTAGAAGCAGCAGCAGTAGAAGCAGCAGCAGCAGTAGCAGCAGCAGCAGCAGCAGTAGTAGTAGCAGCAGTAGAAGCAGCAGCAGCAGCAACAGCAGCAGTAGCAGTAGCAGCAGTAGCAGCAGCAGCAGTAGCAGTAGCAGCAGTAGCAGCAGCAGCAGCAGCAACAGCAGCAGCAGTAGCACTTTCTCTAGCTGTCTCTGTCTCTGTCTCTATCTCTATCTCTGTTTGTCTGTCTGTATA
>NW_013575563.1:2008-2338 GCF_000499745.2 Eimeria mitis | reverse complement strand
GATGCTGCTGCTGCTGCTGCTGCTGCTGCTGCTGGTAGTGGTTGTGGTGGCATTGTTGGCGGTGTTGCTGCAGTTGCTGCTGGTGCTGGTGGTAGTGGTGGTGGTGGTAGTGGTGGTGCTGCTGCTGCAGTTGCTGCTGCTGCTGCTGCTGTTGTTGTTGTTGTTGCTGCTGCTGCTGCGGATACCTGTCTTTCTGACGCCTTGCTGCTGCATTTGCTGCTGCTGCTCCTGCTGTTGTTGTTGCTGCTGTTATGGTTCTTACTGCTGCTGCTGCTACTGCTATTGCTGCTGTTGCTGCTGCTGCTGCTTCCGTTGCTGCACCAAGCTGAT
>NW_013575563.1:721-1073 GCF_000499745.2 Eimeria mitis | reverse complement strand
TTTTTTTTTTTTTTTTTTTTTTTTTTTTTTTGGGGTTTTGGGGTTTTGGTGTTTCTTTGCTTTTGTTTTTATTTTTGTCTGTTTGCTGTATACAGTTGGGGTGTATACGCAGCTGTATATAGTTGGGGTGTATACGCAGCTGTATATAATCTTGCTGTATATAGTTGGGGTGTATACGCAGCTGTATACAGTTGGGGTGTATACGCAGCTGTATACAGTTGGGGTGTATACGCAGCTGTATACTGTTGGGGTGTATACGCAGCTGTATACTGTTGGGGTGTATACGCAGCTGTATATAGTTGGGGTGTATACGCAGCTGTATACTTTTGGGGTGTATATGCAGCTGTATACA
>NW_013575563.1:0-621 GCF_000499745.2 Eimeria mitis | reverse complement strand
TTTTTTTTTTTTTTTTTTTTTTTTGGGTTTTGGTGTTTCTTTGTTTCTCTGCTTTCGTTTTTATTTTTGTCTGTTTATTTCTTTTTGTTTTTTTTGTTTCTTTCTTCGTTTGTTTCTCTCTTTGTTTTTGTTTTTTTTTTTTGTTTCCCTGTTTCTTTGGGGTGTATATGCCGCTGTATATAACTGAGGTGTATAAGCAGCTCCTATACAGTTGAGGTGTATATGCAGCTGTATACTTTTGGGGTGTATACGCAGCTGCATACAGTTGGGGTGTATACGCAGCTGTATACTGTTGGGGTGTATATGCAGGTGCTGACAGCGCCGCAGTATTACAGCCGCCAGTGTCGTCGTTTGTTGTCTATCCCTGATTCTATTTTATACTTTTGCAAGCGGCATTCGAGGGTTTCATTTAAAAAGGTATTTCTAGGGTTTAGGGTTTAGGGTTTAGGGTTTAGGGTTTAGGGTTTAAAAACTAGGGTTTAGGGTGTTTAGAAATACCTGTTTTTATAAACAACTGTTTTCCCAAATAACAGCTTTAAGAAATACCTCTCTCTACAAATTAGGGTTTAGGGTTTAGGGTTTAGGGTTTAGGGTTTAGGGTTTAGGGTTTGGGGTGTATAC
>NW_013575562.1:0-1391 GCF_000499745.2 Eimeria mitis | reverse complement strand
ACTCCCTATACACCCCGCGTACTGTCTCCTTATATGTTTCTGTCTCCCCAGTCTCTTACCAGCAGCAGCACCACCACGAGACACACGACTGCCTGCTGCTGTTGTTGCTGCTGCTGTTGCTGTTGCTGCTGTTGCTGCTGTTGCTGCTGCTGTTGCTGCTGTTGCTGCTGTTGCTGCTGCTGCTGCTGCTGCTGCTGCACCTTCTGAGACATACGCTGTCTCCACTCCGCTTACAGCGTGAGTAGAGACAGCAGCAAACTTCCCCGCAGCAGCAGCAGCAGCAGCAGCAGCAGCCCCTCCATAGGGTGTTGCTGTCGGCTTGGCGCTGCTGCTGTTGCTGCTGCTGCTGCTGCTGCTGCTGCTGCTGTTGCTGCTGCTGCTGCTGCTGGTTGCAGCTCGATCCCGCTGCAGTGGAGACGAATGCTGCTGCTGCCGCACCTGCTGTCTACTCGGGGGAGGCAGAGCGTCTGTGCTGTCTTTGCGCCCCGCCGCGGGTGCATCCGCCCCTCCACTGCCGTTGCTGCTGCTGCTGCTGCTGCTGCTGCTGCTGCTGGTGCTGCTGCTGGTGCTGGTGCTGCTGCTGCTGCTGGTGATAGGGGGGTCGGAGACAGGGGCAGCTGGCAATACACCACACCGCTGCGTCTGTCTCCCTGTGTGTTTGCCTCTGAGGATAACAGTCTTGTAGCTTGCATGCGCACCCGTGTCACAACATACACTTGTGCCGGTGCTGCTGCTGTTGCTGCTGTTGCTGCTGTTGCTGCTGTTGCTGCTGCTGCAGCTGCTGAGGCCTTCTTTGTTGCTGCTGCTACGCCTAGAGCTCCCTGTGTCAGTGCTGACACTCTCATACGTTCTCGAGGCCCCATCAGCAGGTGTATGTACACCGCAAGCTGCTGGGCCTTTGCAGGTCCCCCGTACCGCTTCTGTGTATGCCTCTGCGGGGCCCACGGGTGATACCTGCTCCTGCTGCTGCTGCTGCTGCTGCTGCTGCTGCTGCTGCTGCTGCTGTTTTTGCTGCTCTTGCTGCTGCCGGCGGTCCTGCTGATGAAGCTGCAGACGACCCGGCTCCCCTGCTGCTGCCTGCAACACCTCCGGTTCCCGTCTTTGCGGTTTCAGGCGTAGCTGCAGCAGCAGCAACAGCAGCAGCAGCAACAGCAGCAGCAGCAACAGCAGCAGCAGCAACAGAAGCAGCAGCAGCAACAGCAGCAGCAGCAACAGCAGCAGCAGCAACAGCAGCAAGAGAGAAATATAAAAAACGCAGAAGACACAAGCTCAAGCTCTCCTGCTACGGGTGTCTCCTTATCTCCTCGCTGCTGCTGCTGCTGCTGCTGCTCCTGAGAGAGAGGAGAGCTCAGATCCATACATACATATACATATAAACACATATATATATA
>NW_013575561.1:2340-2429 GCF_000499745.2 Eimeria mitis | reverse complement strand
TAAACCCTCATAAACCCTCATAAACCCTCATAAACCCTCATAAACCCTCATAAACCCTAAACCCTAATTTTTTTAGTTTTTTTAGTTTG
>NW_013575561.1:1618-2240 GCF_000499745.2 Eimeria mitis | reverse complement strand
CATAAACCCTCATAAACCCTCATAAACCCTCATAAACCCTAAACCCTAATTTTTTTAGTTTTTTTAGTTTAGTGTGGGAAAATTATAAAAAAGAATTTTAAAGGGTTTTGGTTTTTGTAAATCAGACAGAGGCAGGGGTATACCCTATCAAAATGTAAACCCTAAACCCTAAACCCTAAACCCTAATTTTTTTTAGTTTAGTGTGTAAACACAATAAAAAAGGAATGTTAAAGGGTTTAGCCCTGAACCCTAAACCCTAAACCCTTAAAAAAAAAACAGAGTTCTTTGGTTGTATTACCTGAGAATGGTTTTGATTGTGTTTTGTTATTTATTCTTTACTAGGGTTTAGGGTTTAGGGTTTAGGGTTTAGGGTTTGTGGTTGCTGAGACTGCGGTGGTTTCTCTATTAAAAACGTTAACAGGAGAAGTAACCCTCTCTCTTTCTCTGCCTCTCTCTCCTCTCCCCCTTCTCCTGTCTAGGGTTTAGGGTTTTAGGGTTTAGGGTTTAGGGTTTAGGGTTTGCATGCATGCAGGGCGCGGTGGTTTCTCTCTTAAAAAAGCTAACAGGCGAGGTGACCCTGGCGATAGGTGATGGGGCAAACGACTGTAATATGATTCAGGCC
>NW_013575561.1:919-1518 GCF_000499745.2 Eimeria mitis | reverse complement strand
TTTAGGGTTTAGGGTTTAGGGTTTAGGGTTTGCATGCATGCAGGGCGCGGTGGTTTCTCTCTTAAAAAAGTTAACAGGCGAGGTGACCCTGGCGATAGGTGATGGGGCAAACGACTGTAATATGATTCAGGCAGCAGATGTTGGCGTGGGGTTGAGGGGAGAAGAAGGCATGCAGGCTTTCAATGTAAACCCTAAACCCTAAACCCTAAACCCTAAACCCTAAACCCTAGATTCTATACCCTAGAGACACTGAAAGGCATGCAGGCTTTCAATGTAAACCCTAAACCCTAAACCCTAAACCCTAAACCCTAGAGCAGAAACCCTAGACAGTAGACAGTAAACAGCAGACGACAGCATGCGGGCTTTCAACGTAAACCCTAAACCCTAAACCCTAAACCCTAAACCCTAGAGCAGAAACCCTAGAGACACTGAAAGGCATGCAGGCTTTCAATGTAAACCCTAAACCCTAAACCCTAAACCCTAGATTCTAAACCCTAGACAGTAGAGAGTAAACAGTAGAAGAAGGCATGCGGGCTTTCAACGTAAACCCTAAACCCTAAACCCTAAACCCTAAACAGTAAACACCCTACCGCCCCAAA
>NW_013575561.1:638-883 GCF_000499745.2 Eimeria mitis | reverse complement strand
AAAAAAAAAAAAAAAAAAAAAAAAAAAAAAAAAAAAAAAAAAAAAAAAAAAAAAATTTAAATATATATATATATATATATGTATATGTATGCAGACATCCGACTACGGTTTGAGTCAGTTTCGTTATTTACAGAACCTATTGCTTTGTCACGGTCGATGGAACTATAGAAGAATATCTCGTTTGGTGGTTTATATGTTTTATAAAAATTTAGTTTTGGTGCTGCCTATGTTTTTCTATGGGGCTT
>NW_013575560.1:1552-2339 GCF_000499745.2 Eimeria mitis | reverse complement strand
AAAAAAAAAAAAAAAAAAAAAGGAGACAGTCTCCTTTTGTCTCCTGTCTCTGTCTCCTTCTCTTTCTGTCTCCTTCTGCCTCTGTCTCCTTTTGTCTTTGTCTCCTTCTGTCTCTGTCTCCTTTTGTCTTTGTTTCTATCTTTGTCTCTATCTGTCTCTGTCTCCTTTTCTGTCTCTGTCCCCTTCTCTCTCTGTCTCTTTCTGTCTCTGTCTCCTTCTGTCTCTGTCTCCTTCTGTCTCTGTCTCCTTTTCTGTCTCTGTCTCCTTTTGTCTTTGTCTTTGTCTCCTTTTGTCTCTGTTTCTATATTTGTGTCTATCTGTCTCTGTCTCTCTGTCTCTGTCTCTGTCTCTGTCTCTATCTATCTTTATCTATGGCTTTCTGTATCTGTCTCTATCCCTATAAAAAGGAGACAAAAAGGAGACAAGAAAAGGAGACAAAAGGAAACAAAAGGAGACAGATGAGACAAAAGGAGACAAAAGGAGACAAAAGGAGACAAAAGGAGACAAAAAAGAAGCTAAACCCCCCCCAATAACAACAACCCCACCCCCTCTGCTTACGCAACAAACTAACACAAAAAGGAGACAAAAAGGAGACAAAAAGGAGACAAGAAAAGGAGACAAAAGGAGACAAAAGGAGACAGCAGCAGCAGCAGCAGCAGCAGCAGCAGCAGCAGCAGCAGCAGCAACGAGACCCCAATAACAACAACCCCACCCTCTCTGCTTACGCAATAAACTAATACACTTTCCTCTGTTTACCCTAAACCCTCGCAGCCTCTTTATCTTCTGA
>NW_013575560.1:1329-1452 GCF_000499745.2 Eimeria mitis | reverse complement strand
GGAGACAAGAAAAGGAGACAAAAGGAGACAAAAGGAGACAGCAGCAGCAGCAGCAGCAGCAGCAGCAGCAACAAGACCCCAATAACAACAACCCCACCCTCTTTGCTTACGCAATAAACTAAC
>NW_013575560.1:792-1239 GCF_000499745.2 Eimeria mitis | reverse complement strand
GCAGCAGCAACAGCAGCAGCAGCAGCAGCAGCAGCAACAGCAGCAGCAGCAGCAGCAGCAGCAACAGCAGAAGTATGAATGCATTGGGAGGGGTAGATGCAGCAACAAATAAAATAAAAACAGAAAAAATAAAAATATAAAAAAAACAAATCAATAAATAAATAAAAAGAAAAAAATAAATAAATACAAAGAAACAAATAAATAAATAAAAACAAATAAATAAATAAATAAAAACAAACAAATAAATAAATAAAAACAAACAAATAAATAAATAGAAACAAATACACAAAAGAAAAGAGACAAATAAACAAAGAAAAGGAGACAGAAGTAAACAAATAAAAGGAGACAGAAACAAACAAAGGAGACAAATAAAAAAACAAAAAGAGACAAAAATATACAAACAAAACAAACAAACAAAAAGAGACAGAAACAAACAGCAGAGAGCAA
>NW_013575559.1:1639-2250 GCF_000499745.2 Eimeria mitis | reverse complement strand
TCGGCAGATATATGTATGCACGCATGAAACGCTGGAGAACAAGAGGTGCATGGACAGGAACGCGGGCGGCGTCTTTCAACAGGGCAAGTGTCCATTGAGTCTGAACAAAACACTTTGGAGACTAGCTCATCCACTGCAATTTGGAAGCACAATCCACGAATGCCATGTGAAGAGGCTCCTAGCTATGCTAGATGTGTACGCGTAAACGCGTGGGATTTCAACCGAGTTCTGTTGGGTGATATTCGCATGGACAGGAAAGCAGGAAGGCAACAATCGGCGTTCGAGCTTTACGCGGACCTAGTTTGGCGTTCTGGCAACAGGCATTTCAGGCGGCTTTTCGATGGAGCAAGTTGTGTCAAGGCTTTATGTTCCTGATCATCCATGAATGTGTTCCGGTTACTGGATCTCTCTTCGTCTAATGTGTGGAGTGCCCTTAGAGACTATGCACTCTCGACCATAAGCGCTCCAGCGCTGTGCATGCGCATCCTGTAACTCTTATTCCTATTGGGCCAGTGAAAAGCAGGAAATTTGGAACACCACCTCTTCATGCACTTCGCTATGGGATTGTACGCAATTAGTATCCCAGAAGTGGCGTCCTGTTGGATGTCACG
>NW_013575559.1:0-1542 GCF_000499745.2 Eimeria mitis | reverse complement strand
GGCGCCGGGGTGCGCTCTCCTTGAAGACAGACGAAAATGTGTGTTTGATGGCATGTAATCATGAATAAGTAGGGGTGCATGTACCGGACTAGCGGGGGCTTCGGTTGCTCCGGCACAGCGAGTTCCCATTGTGTTTGCAGGAAGCAGTCTGCAAAGTATACTCTCGGTGGGGATTCTGCAGTGACGTGTCACATGAAACCTCCCTCAGCTCAGGTACACAAACCGACGCGTGGTGTTTTGACCAGATTTTGCCGGGGTGATCATGAGACAGGCATCTGGGGCGGTTGCTTGGCTCAGGGCTGGACAAGACTTCAGGTCACTGTGCAAAAATCCTGCATGGATGCCTCCCGACTGCTCGCTCCGCCTCTGCTCCCCTCGATTTGCTGTTTTTAGTGCCGTCACGTAGTATGCAGTCTAAAGGGTAGACATGCCGGCGTCCGTTCTGCACATGAATCGTTCTTCCGGCCAGGTAAAGTTTTGTTGGCCTTTCGGAAAGCTGAAGGTGTAGGCCGCTACATCATCGAACCAAGTGCTTTGTGGTGGAGTAGGCTTTGATGCATCCATTTAGCAGTCCTTCAGTGTTTCGCGCTGCACCCCTTGACATGCGCATGAGCACTCTGGTATAACTAAAGCTTAGCCTCTTACGNAATTACGCCAGTTATTTTCGCAATGCGTCGGTGCACTGAAAACGCAATGGGGTAGGCGTAACTGTTGCTCGTTAGCTGCCTTGGCAATATTTAGGCTGTGATGGCGAGTCGGCGGGAAATACGTGAGTCGTTTGATCTGTTTCCTAACGGGCATGCAGTTGCAGGCATGCAAGGTTGAGTCGTGACACTTTGTTTTTTAGGTGTTCGTAACCCTCTATTGCGGCTGCCTGGAGAGCGTTCGGGCGGCGTCGTGCGTCGAGGTGCCTGGCTGGTGTGTGGCATCGCTGCATCAGCGTGGACAGCTGGGTTGAACAGTCCAGGATTGGCATGCAAAGGTTCGGTTGCTTTGCATGAGCGGACACCAAGCAGTTGGACGCACGTAGTGCCCGTTGCAACTTGCGGCGTCGCGATTTCGCGGGTGTGCGGAGGTCTGGCAATATGTGGAGCATATTGAATTCACGCGCCGCAGGACGGCGCTCTCACAGGCGTTGTCCGCGAACGTAGATGGGTTTTTGGCAAACATTTCTACTGACGTTTGACGGGGATGCCTATTTGATTGGCAATGTTGGATATCAGGATTGCTGCAGGTTGTTTGGCGTTGCTGTTTAGGGACCTCGGCGGCATTCAGGCGGTGATGCTGAGGTGGTGGAGAGTACGCGCGTGGTTGGGGTTGGTGAGTTCGGGGTGCGTCTGGCCAGCGCAGCGTCTGCTCACGGGTCTACTGATGTTTCGTATTGAGAAGCCACTATTGTGGGGCGCGGCACGATGGGCTGGGTGGCGCAGTATGGAAGGTGAATGCTCTTTGCTGGTATCTGCTCGTCATTATCTAGGGCAGCAGCTGAAGCACGAGGTGCAGGCTGCAGCGTGACCGCCTTTGCGGTGTGCAGGTGCCCGC
>NW_013575558.1:357-2250 GCF_000499745.2 Eimeria mitis | reverse complement strand
AGCAGCAGCAGCAGCAGCAGCAGCAGCAGCAGCAAACTGATTTATCTTTTATTGAGACAAATCGATGTGTGTATGGATGCAGCAGCAGCACGTGCTGCTGCGGCTACCAAGAGGCAACAGAAGACACAGCAACACGAGTATACACAACAACAAAAGAACTAAATTTAATTCATATAAACAAAAAAAAATAAATAAAATTAATTAAAACGCATACAAATGCTGCAGGGGGCCTCCATCACCCTCCATACCACACACCCAGCAGAGGATGGCCAGTGGGCCGCGGCGGGTTCGTGCAGTATTTGTTTGCTGCTGAGAAATATCTAAGCAGCAGCAGAAGAAATAAATATATTATTTTAATTTTTAATTAAAAAAAAGGAAAAACAACAAGGAATAAAGGTTGCACGGCAGGCAGAGCTGCGCTGCTGCTGCTCATACATACAAGCCTCAGCTGTACATACACCGCGCAGCAGCGGTAGCCGCGGCCAGCAGCAGCAGCAGCAGCAGCAGCAGCCGCCGCTGCTGCTGCTGCTGCTGCATTTGGCGATTGTTTCTGCGGCAGCTTTGTGATTTGATTTGCGCTGAGTTTGCCGCTTATAAAGTATTTAATTATCTTTCTTTTGATCCATGAATTGCGGCTGGAGACCCGCGCTTTCCTTTGCTTTCCTTCAGCTTTCCGTTTGCTGCCTTCGGCCGGCCAGAAGCTGCAATTGGGGGCTTTGCGACGCTGCGGATCGTTCTTTTGCGTTTATTTCGAAAAGTCACCGGCAAAGTGACTATACAGGGTCCAGTTTGCCCTTTATCGAAAGCTTTCCACTCCGAAGGCCCCAGGCTGGCCGCCCCGCACGCAGTGGCTGACTGCGTCGCCGCACCAATACTTGTTGTATCGGTTGCGGATCCGTGTGGTTTTTCTCTCTTAAAAACAATCTAAAGAAACAAAAACACCTATTTGAAACACATACACCACACCTGAAACCTTATTCACCTCAGACGGCTCCTCTCTGCTGCAGCGGCTGCTGCTGCTGCTGCTGCTGCTGCTGCTGCTGGACCCGCCCAGCACCGGTTGCTGCTAGGCGCCGCAGCTGAGACACGGAGGAGGCCGTTTGAATTGCTGCTGCTGCTGCTCTCTTCTGTAAAGAAGTTCACAGTTTGCGTCAGAATACACCTAGACGCTTTTCTCGCTTGAAGCTGTACTACCATTTGGGTTGCTTCTCTTGCCTCGGCATCATCTCTACGAGGCGGATACAGCTTTGGCGAGTCACCAGCAGCAGCAGCAGCAGCAGCAGCAGCAGCAGCAACAGCAGCAGCTGCAGCAGCAGCAGCAGCAGCGCTGACTTCGTCTCGCAGCCTTGCGGTGTCTGTCCACCGCGGAAAGATGGATGAGGGTGCTGGGGCCCCAGTGACAGCAGCAGAACACCCCATCCCTCCCCCCCAGGACCCCTTTGTATCGGATCTCTTGCACACGAGTTACACACAAGAGCAGCAGCAGCAGCAGCAGCAGCAAGAGCAGCAGCAGCAGCAACAGCAGCAGCAGCAGCAAGAGCAGCAGCAGCAACCAGCTGGTGTCGTCTGCATCGACTCCCCCCAGCGGCTTCAACAGCCCCCCACGAATTCTTTTATCAGCTCATTTGCTGATATCGATTGCAGCAGCTCCGGTATTTCTGCTGCTGCTGCTGCTGTTGCTGCTGAGGCCCCACAGCAGCAGTCTAGTATCTGCAGCAGCAGCAGCAGCAGCAGCAGCAGCANGCAGCAGCAGCAGCAGCAGCAGCAGCAGCAACGCTGCAGCAGACCTTCGCTTTTCGTTTAACCTTAAAGGCCTTCGGGAGCCTCCGGGTATGCCTCCAGGCACATGTTTGCTGCCGTGTGAGGTTGCTGCTGTTGCGGCTGCTGCTGCTG
>NW_013575558.1:0-212 GCF_000499745.2 Eimeria mitis | reverse complement strand
CAGCAGCAGCAGCAGCAACAGCAGCAGCAGCAGCAGCGACAGCTGCTGCTGCTATCCCGAGCAGCAACAGCAGCAGCAGCAGCAGCGGGAGCCGCACCTCTCGACGAGCTGCGCTACAGGTGTGTGTTTGTGACAGTATAAAATATGTGTTGTTGTTGTGTTGCTGCTGTTTGCTGCTGCTGCTGCTGCTGCTGCTGCTGCATAGCAACAGA
>NW_013575557.1:1586-2252 GCF_000499745.2 Eimeria mitis | reverse complement strand
CCGATGGAACAATTGAACAATCACCCCGGCACTGTTGGATGGTTCGGCTGGTCTCTGTATCGACCCCTTTCTAATGAATGCCGTGGGGTTCAACACGGCAGCTCCAGAATGGCCTAGAAGTGAGTAATTCAACAGTTATAGAGGTAGAAAACGATGTATAGGGTATAACTATATGTATGCACGCATGCATTTAATATCCTTATCCATGTAGAAACCAAATAGGAAAGGGTGGGTAACCTTTTGTAGCTACTGGCGAGCATGAATTGTGCTATAGACAACCGACACGAGAACGGAATACGCTAGCGGTAGATACAAATCACGTGGTAAGGAAAGATTGTCATAGACAACCCAAAATTATGTGAAGCATATTTCTGGGGCATTCTGGGTTGCTCAACCGTTGGACCCCCCCAGAGTACTCCCGAGAGTAGGCTCCGGTCCCGGTAAACTACTGTAGCAGGTTGTCGTCTGCATCCGCCTCGCTGGCTCTTCCCGCTGTGGGGTGCGGTGCGGGAATCATCTCTAACGGATTGCCGCTAACTGACTTACGCGAGACAGCGAACCCAGTACTTAGTGTTCTATCTGATAAACGACCTTGCCTCTAACAGATAAGAAGGAACTAACTCATTGTAGTGCTCACGGACTACAATAATCCACTGCACTCTGAAC
>NW_013575557.1:620-1274 GCF_000499745.2 Eimeria mitis | reverse complement strand
GCGATTAGTCAAGTTACCGTTGGCATCGCGCATGGGCAATCAGCCAACCGGCGCCTCTAAGGAAACCATACTGGAGTCAGCGGGACTACCAACGGTTGCACGTGAAAGACATCATTGCGTTCACATGTGGGGGGAAGGGCCAAACAATATGCAATCTTACCGATATGCTTTTTGGTCGTGAAAGGACAGCGGAAACGAGGCTTGAACTTTGGGCAGGAGTTTTGGGATAGCAGATTGCGGCCGCTGCTGAGCCATACTATGTCGCCAAGCTAGAAAACAACTTCCCGTCGGTGAGCACATGCGTAAGCATTTTTCGTCAACTTATCGTGGAAGATTTGCTCTTGGGCTCGGCTACACAAACGACGTTTGGTCATGGAGGATGTTATGGTAAGAGCTGAAGCACCACAATCTCCAACTCTGCTGCTTCGATCAGGTTCTGCCCGATCATTACAGCGAAAGGGCTGAGCTCAGTGGAAGAGTGCCTGTTATGTTCTGTGCCTACCTTCGTGGACGCTCTGCATATAAGTGCTACACTGTACGTAATTTCCCAAAACTAAGCCAAAATACCAACTAACAGCCTCTTATTCATATCAGAGTCGCATCGTCCAAGACGAAGAAGAATAGTAATAGTTCTTACCCTGCCCTGACCCCGTC
>NW_013575557.1:0-422 GCF_000499745.2 Eimeria mitis | reverse complement strand
CCGCAGCGAGGTGCGCTACAACTCCACTTAGGCTGCCTCCTCTCCGCGAGCCCCAGAAACTGAGCTCAACACCCAAGATACCTGCGGACTGAGAAAGGATATCAGCTGCTTTGTGGGGTAACTTTTACATCAAGTCTTTGGCTTCATTTTTGCTCACTTTAGTCCTTAAGCAAGGCCAGAAACTCGCTTTACAAGGCAGGCATAGGACATAATGATACTAGCAACAGAGAGAGCTCTACACTACACTACCCGCTCGAAAAGGTCCTGCGCCCGCTAAGCGCATCTCTGTGGTAGTGTCCACCGTGCAACAAGCCGAATCCGCCTTAACCCAGGACGAAAACAGGCCGACAAGCGCAGAGAAACGTAAGGCGATTTTAAATCACAACGGCCCACAACTGCAATGCCCTGGGGTTCAAGAGGTC
>NW_013575556.1:978-2433 GCF_000499745.2 Eimeria mitis | reverse complement strand
TATATATATATATATATATGCACATGTGCTGGGTTGTTATTTTCTTTTTCTTTTCTTTTTTTTGTTTAATTTTAATTTTTTAAATTTGAAATCACTGAAATGCAAATCGAAAAAATTCAGAAAATGTTCTGGCTGCGTCTCGTGGTGAGGTTTCTGGGTTTTTTGTTGCCGATCCGGTGCTAATTTATGATTTAAATTTATTTAATTTTTTCTTTTTTTATTTAATTTATTTTATTATTTTTATTTTTTTGATTATTTTCTAAGTTTCCTCATTTTTTACCCACAAAGTGTATCGATACCCCCCTCCACCCTTCAGCCTGTGCAGCCCCTGCAAGGCCGGGGCCCCCGTGGCGGCTGCTGCAGCATTTATTCGAAAAGAGAAATAGAAATTGAGTGAAATTAAATTAAATAAATAAATTTAAAAAGAAATAAAGAATTAAATTAAATTAAAAAAGTAATGCGGCACCAACCAGACCCAACAACTCGATGAAACACCACACCAACTGAACGAACTCCCCAGCAATAGACAAATGACCTCCTTGAGGGTTTTCCTTTCTTCTTTAAAAATTCAAAATGCAACAAACACAGCTGAGTTGCTTCTCTGCAACACCGGAAGCAGAAGCTCGACAGCAGCAGCTGCTGCTGCTGCAGCAGCAGCAAGAACGCCAGGGGGCGCAGTGCGAGCAACAACAACCGTAGCAGCAGCAGCAGCAGCAGTAGCAGAAACAGCAGCAGCAACAACGGGAGCACCGGCATCATCATCCCCAGCAGCAGCAACAGCTGCTGCAACCGCAGCGCCTTTCCTCCGATTCAAACATGACACCCCAAGAGCTGCAGCAGCAGCAGCAGCAGCAGCAGGGAGAAATACCTCTCTCTATGTTGTATCTCGTCCTTCTTTCTCTTTCTTCTGTATATCTCCTTCTCGTCTATTCGCTCGTACCACATATACAGCATCAAGAGGTGGTTTCACCCCAATGAGTTCTTCTGTATCAAGGGGGGGCCCCCCAGCGGGGGGCCCCCCGGGGGGCCCCCCCAGAAAGGGTACTGGGGTGGGGGGGGGCCCCCTGCACCCTGAAAGTGCAGACCCCTTCGCGCCGCAACCCATGCGGCGCATGGACCTGAAAGTGGGCCCCTATGCTGGCAACCGTTTGTTTGTTTCTCCGCGCGAAGACCCAAAAGAATTTATTTTGTGTGTTATTATTTTATTTATATTTGGGTATACGCTTATTCATACTTATACACAGCCAGGTGAGGGGGGAGAGGGATGCTCTGGGGGTTTATATATATATTTTATTTGTTTTTATGGTTATGGGTATGTTTATATTTATATTTATGTTTATGTTTTATTTATGTTTTTGTTTATGTTTATATTTATATTTTATTTATGTTTATGTTTATATTTGTATTTATATATGTATATATATATTTATATATGCATATTTATATTTACGTCTA
>NW_013575556.1:595-878 GCF_000499745.2 Eimeria mitis | reverse complement strand
TTTGTGTGTTATTATTTTATTTATATTTGGGTATACGCTTATTCATACTTATACACAGCCAGGTGAGGGGAGAGAGGGATGCTATAGGGGTTTATAAATATATTTTATTTGTTTTTATGGTTATGTTTATGTTTATGTTTATATTTATATTTAGGTTTATGTTTTATTTATGTTTATGTTTATGTTTATATTTATGCTTTATTTATGTTTATGTTTATATTTGTATTTATATATGTATATTTATATTTATATATGTATATTTATACGTATATATATGTCTATA
>NW_013575556.1:0-495 GCF_000499745.2 Eimeria mitis | reverse complement strand
GGAGGGGGTGCGAGAGGGGGGTTTAGGGTTTGTGTGTTTTGTGTTTTTCTTTTTTTGTTTTTGTTTTCTTTATGTTTCTTTGTGTTTATGCCTGCATCCATACATGCATGTATATATTTCTTTGTTTGTTGGCTGCATGCATGCATGCATGCATGCACATATTTATTTGTTTTGGGGCTGCATGCACGCATGCATGCATGCATGCATGCATGCATATGCATGCATGTGCATGCAGGGGGGGAGACAGTATTTCAGCGGCGGCGGCGTATAATTCGCGAGAGGCTGATGAAGGAGGCGGGGATAACAGAAAGAGATATAGAAGAGTTAGACAATGCTGAGGCCCCCCTATCAACTTAACATAAAAATAAAATAAATACTCTTTCTTCTCTTGCTGCTGGTGGTGGTGGTGCTGCTGTTGCTGCTGCTGTTGCTGCTGCTACCTCGGCTTCAGCCTAGCTGGGTATATATACATATATATATATATATATATATATA
>NW_013575555.1:1976-2253 GCF_000499745.2 Eimeria mitis | reverse complement strand
GTATGTTCAGGTGAGACCATCAAAGGGGCCGAAAACTCTCGTCTTAGCATTGGAGTATAAAGCGTAAGAAATTAAACATGCATGCATGCATGCACATGCATGCATGCATGCACATGCATGCATGCATGCATGCATGCCTAGACTTGCATGCATATGCATGTATGTGGATATGTATACACATATGTATATGCATATACAGCTGCATATGCATGCATGCATGCATATACATATGCATGCATGCATGCATGCATATACACCATTTGGGGCTGTGTGTGCA
>NW_013575555.1:0-1744 GCF_000499745.2 Eimeria mitis | reverse complement strand
GCTGGTGCTGCTGCTGCTGCTGCTGCTGCTGCTGCTGCTGCTGCTGGTTGTGGTGGTGGTGGTGGTGGTGGTGGTGGTGGTGCTGCTGCTGTTGTTGTTGTTGTTGGTGCTGCTGTTGCTCCTGTTGCTGCTGCTGTTCCACCTGTTGCTGTTGCTGTTGCTGCTGCTGTTTCTGCTCTCGTTGCCGCTGCTGCTGCTGCTGCTGCTGCTGCTGCTGCTGCTGCTGCTGCTGCTGCTGCATGCATGCAGTGTGTGTGTTGCTGCATGCGCACCAGGCTCGCGTGGGTCGGTCTACGTTGGAGGCCTGGCACAACACTGGCGACATCCAGGCACTCAGACAAACTGTACAGGAATTCCTAGAGTGTAAGCTAGCTAGCTGGTTTGCACATGGCTAGCCAGATAGATAGCCAGACTCGCCAGATAGATAAACTGGTTGCTATCCAGCTAGCTATTCACCTAGCTATGCAGGTAGCTAGCTAGCTAGCTAGCTAGCTAGCTAGCTAGCCACCCAGCTAGCCATTGATCTAGCCACCGAGATAGCTAGCTAGCCAAACGAGCTAGCTATGCTTCGCCCGGCTCTGAACTGTGCCATCCTATTAGCAGCAACCTTATGCATATCATATGCCACTCTTGGGGCTGCATGCATGCATGCATGCATGCATGCATGCATGCGTTTTGTTTATGTTGTTTGTTTGTTGTTTTTTTTCTCAGCTCAATCCCTGGAGGCCGCCGAGGGGGTCCCCGCATACGAGAAGATGCCGACGACCCCGTGGGATGTTCTTAACTATAAACCGTAAACTACAACCAAGCCCCAAACATGCATGCATGCATGCATGCATGCATGCATGCATGCATGCATGCACGCATGCATGCGTGGGTGAAGGTAGATAGATATAAAGGTCAATGCATGCATGCATGCATGCATGCATGTGTATGCATTCGGATAAGGTACACGCATGCATGCATGCATACATGCAGATAAACTGCATGCATGCATGCATGCATACATGCATGCATACGTGCATGCATGCATGCATGCGATGCGACTAAAACAACAGAGAACAGGTCGTTTGTATTTTATTGATTTTCTTTGCTGCCAGCCCCAACTGCATGCATGCATGCATGCATGCATGCATGCATGCATGCATGCATGCATGCATGCAGTAAGCATCAAGGGACTTTTATTTTTATTTTTATTTTCTAAATTTTTTGTTTACTCATCGCTGCATGCAAATGCTTCGGGTGTATGAACACCCCACTGCATGCATGCATGCATGCATGCGTGCATGCATGCATGCATTTGGGGCTGGCATGCATGCATAGATGTTATGTGAATAAATAAAAGATAGAGTCGGGTTTTATAAGGAAGCCAAAGTAGGCAGTGGAGGGTTTAGCGAGGGTTTGGGGTGTACAGACACCTCAGTAAACCCTAAACCCTAAACCCTAAACCCTAAACCCTAAACCCTCGCCTGCTGGTGGAGGGTTTAGGGTTTAAGAGAAAAAAGAAGAGCAGCAAGGGCTCAAAAAGAAAGAAAAAGGAGACAGAAAAAGGAGACAGAAAAAGGAGACAAAAAGGAGACAGAAAAGGAGACAATACCCAGCAGCATAATACAACATAAAAGAGACATATCTATACTATTTATAATATAGTTTATATATCTATATATATGTATATATTATATTTAATATAGTATATATATATATAATATAGTTTATATATATATTAAATATAATATATTATATA
>NW_013575554.1:2220-2545 GCF_000499745.2 Eimeria mitis | reverse complement strand
TCAGCTCCTCCCCCGTGCAGACACGCAGCTGAGCTCGCTGTCCCCTGCTGCTGCTGCTGCTGCTGCTGCTGCTGCTGCTGCTGCTGCTAACCCTGTGTGTATCACCGATCCCCAGGCCGCCCCCAGGAGGCCCTGCTTGCTGCCGAGGAGCAGCAGCAGCAGCAGCAGCAGCAGCAGCTGCTGCTGCTGCTGCTGCTGCTTGCTGCTGCTGAGGCACCGAGACCCCTGCTGCTGCAGCAGCAACGTCACTGAAGGCACTCGCCCCAGACTGCAGCAGCAGCTGCTGCTGTCTTTCGGGCTGCAGGCGCAGGCCTTCTTCTCGCAA
>NW_013575554.1:1505-2120 GCF_000499745.2 Eimeria mitis | reverse complement strand
GACTGCAGCAGCAGCTGCTGCTGTCTTTCGGGCTGCAGGCGCAGGCCTTCTTCTCGCAACAGCAGCTGCTCCTGCTGCTGCTGCTGCTGCTGCTGCTGCTGCTGCTGTTGCTGCTGCTGCAGCAACAACGCCACGTTCGTAGCTTCATTAGGAATCCCTGGTGCAGCAGCAGAAGGTCCAGCAGCAGCACCATCTACACGAGCAGCAGCAGCAGCAGCTGCTGCTGCTGCTGCTGCTGCTGGGGTGGAGCGAACTGCTGCGCCTTTAGTACACTGCGCACCCATTATCTGCTGCTGCTGCTGCTGCTGCTGCAGCTGCTGCTGAATGTTTACGCGTTGGTGTTGCAGTTGCTGCTGCTGCTCCTGCTGCTGCTCCTGCTGCTGCTGCAGTTGCTGCTGCTGCTGCTGCTGCAGCTTGTGGAGCAGGTGAACCCGGCTAACTACAGAAGACCTGCAGCAGCGCCGCGCATTGCCGTGAGAAGCCATACACTGCTGCTGCTGCTGCTGCTGCTGCTGCTGCAGCTGCTGCTGCTGCTGCTGCTGTTGCTGCTGCTGCTGCTGGCGCTCCTCAATGTGCTTCATCCAGCAGCTGCTGCTGCTCCCGCTGTTACTACTA
>NW_013575554.1:1028-1405 GCF_000499745.2 Eimeria mitis | reverse complement strand
TGCTGCTGCTGTTGCTGCTGCTGCTGCTGCTGTTGCTGCTGCTGCTGCTGCTGCTGCTGCTGCTGCTGCGTCGTTCAAAAGATTGGGCGCTAAGGCCCAGCGCCACAAACGGCGAACTTCCCTAAAGTTGCTGCTGCTGCTGCTGCTAGTGCTGCTGCTGCAGCTGCTACTGCTGCTGTTGCTGCTCCCAGTGCTGCTGCTGCTGCTGCTGCTGCTACAAGCGACGTAAAGTCCCCCCAGACAATTGCTGCGGGCCTGCTGCTGCTGGTTTCCGGCTGTGAGGACAGAGCAGCAGCAGCAGCCGTTGCTGCTGCTGCTGCTGCTGTCGCTCCTTCTGCTCCTGCAGCAGCCGCAGCAGCCTGAGCAGTATATGCCGT
>NW_013575554.1:434-928 GCF_000499745.2 Eimeria mitis | reverse complement strand
GTCGCTCCTTCTGCTCCTGCAGCAGCCGCAGCAGCCTGAGCAGTATATGCCGTTGCTGCTGCTGCTGCTGCTGCTGCTGCAGCTGCTGCTGGGTTTCGCTGTACCTGTTTGCTGCAGCTGCAGATGTGGAGCGTACTTCCTTCGGAGAGCAGCAACGGCAGCTGCTGCTGCAGCAGCAGCAGCAGCAGCAAGGGAGCGGCAGCAGCAGCAGCAGCCAGGCAAGCGTGTGGTTGTATATAATCCCTAGGGAAGAAATGTAAGTTTAATTTTAATTTTTTTGAGCTGCTGCTGCTGCTGCAGCACTGCAGCAGCGGCACGTGCTGCTGCTACGTTCACTGTCTTGGGCTGCGCTCCAGCAGCAGCAGCAGCAGCAGCAGCAGCAGCAGCAGCAGCAGCAGCAGCGGCGGCGACCTTCTGCTGCTGAATCGCAGCAATACCTGCAGCAAAGATGCATACAGACAAATAAACGAACCCAAAGATTCGTGGCAGTTCCC
>NW_013575554.1:0-334 GCF_000499745.2 Eimeria mitis | reverse complement strand
TACCTGCAGCAAAGATGCATACAGACAAATAAACGAACCCAAAGATTCGTGGCAGTTCCCGCTGCTGCTGTGGTTGCTGCTGAGGCAGCAGCAGCTACGCGAGCAGCAGCAGCAGCAGCAGCAGCAGCAGCAGCTCCTGCAGCAGCAGCAGCAGCAGCAGCAGCAGCTGCTGCTGCTGCTGCTGCTGCATCGGCAGCGCGCACTGACGGCTGCTGCTGCTGCTGCTGCTGCACTTATCCCTCCAGCATATCTTTATAATATTGAAAATAAGAAATACATATACATGTTATATTGGTTTTATCTGCTTGCTGCAGCAGCAGCAGCAGCAGCAGCA
>NW_013575553.1:17731-17913 GCF_000499745.2 Eimeria mitis | reverse complement strand
AAAAAAAAAAAAAAAAAAAAAAAAAAAAAAAAAAAAAAAAAAAAAAAAAAAAAAAAAAAAATAAAACTTATTTTTATATCATTGAGTTTGATATCTACACAAAGCTGCATCCATTTATTTTTTTCTCAAAAACAAAAAAAATAAAACTAAACAAAACTAAACAAAACTAAACAAAACTAAAC
>NW_013575553.1:15123-15935 GCF_000499745.2 Eimeria mitis | reverse complement strand
CAGAACTACGCTGTACACGCAAACCCAAAACGTTGAAACAAATTAAACATTTTTGCATTTCTTTGAGTGCTGTTTTTACTAAATATTTATCTGTTGTTATTTGTTCTCTTTGTTCGTCTCCATCGGTATCTGAGCCATCTCCTCCTGCTGCTGCTGCTGCTGCTGCTGCTGCTGCTCCTGCTGCTGCTGCTGCTGCTGCTGCTGCTGCTGGCGATGGTTCTCCTGCTGCTGCTGCTGCTGCTGCTGCTGCTGCTGGGTCAGCAGCAGCCTTCACACGCCTCACGAGGGGCTTCATGCAGCTGGTAGAGCTTGGGCTTGTCTTTGCTGCTGCTGCATTCTCTGCTGCTGCTGCTGCTGCTGCTGCTACAGCAGCAGCAGCAGTTGCTGCAGTAGGTGCTGCAGGTGCAGCAGCAGCAGAAGATAATATGGTTTTAGGGATCGGCAATGGTGGTTTATGTTGCCCCCTATTATTTCCAAGTGGTGGGGTTGTTGTTATTCCTGCTGCTGCTCCTGTTCCTGCTGCTGCTGCTGCTGCTGTTTTTGCTGCTATACTCTCTGTACTCAAAGACCTAGACAAAGATTTCTTTTCTCCTCCCTGCCGCCGTGTTTCGGAGACAGACGCGCAGCGGCGGAGCGGAGACGATCCCGCCGATCCCAACACACCTGTGGGGTGTCGGGGGGCCCCAGCAGAGGAATCCTTGAGAGGCAGAGAGGGCTGTATAAGACAAAGAAACAGAAAATAAATAACAAATATATGCAGAAAAAAGAAAGAAAAAAAAACCAATAGAGAGAAAGAGAGAAAGAGAGAGATA
>NW_013575553.1:13884-15023 GCF_000499745.2 Eimeria mitis | reverse complement strand
TTATTTCCAAGTGGTGGGGTTGTTGTTATTCCTGCTGCTGCTCCTGTTCCTGCTGCTGCTGCTGCTGCTGCTGCTGCTGCTGCTGCTGCTGCTGCTGCTGCTGCTATACTCTCTGTACTCAAAGACCTAGACAAAGATTTCTTTTCTCCTCCCTGGCGGCGTGTTTCGGAGACAGACGCGCAGCGGCGGAGCGGAGACGATCCCGCCGATCCCAACACACCTGTGGGGTGTCGGGGGGCCCCCAGCAGAGGAATCCTTGAGAGGCAGAGGGGGCTGTATAAGAGAAAGAAACAGAAAAGAAATAACAAATATATGCAGAAAAAAGAAAGAAAAAAAACAATATATATATATATATATATATATATATATATATAAAGGGAGACAGAAGGAGACAGAGAGATAGAGAGAGAGATATAGAAGGAGACAAAAGGAAATAAAAAGAGACAAAAGGATACAGAAAGATATACTAATAGAAACAATAAAGATATATAAAAAGACAAAAGAAGATAAACAAAAACAAAAAAACAAACAAAAAAAAAGGAGAAGCAAAAGGAGACAAAGAGAGACAAAAGGAGACAAACAGAGATAGAGGAAAAAGGCAGAAGGAAAAGACAGAAGACAGAGACAGCAGCAGCAGCAGCAGCAGCAGCAGCAGCAGCAACGGCAGCAGCAACAGCAACAGCAGCAGCAGCAGCAACAGCAGCAGCAGCAACTGCAGCAGCAGCAGCAGCAGCAGCAGCAGGACTTACTGGAGCATTTGTATGGTGGGGTCGGCTTTGCTGCTGATCGGAGGCGGTGGGGTGTACATACACCCCATCATTATAATTATTTTTATTATAATTATTATTATTTATTTCTTTTGTTTTATATTCAGGTGTATGCGCAGCTGTATAACGATGTTTTTTTTTATTTGATTTATATAAAGCATTTGTATTTTGTTTTTTACTATTAGTTGCTGCTGCTGCTGCTGGTGTTTCTCCTGCTGCAGCAGCAGAGTAGGGTGTTTGTGTGTTGTTTATTTGTTTATAAATATTTTTTTTATTTTTTTTTTTTTCTGGCGGCAGCAGCAGCTTGCTCGCTATAGCCAGGGCCTCGCTGACCACTGGTTCCTTAATGGCTCGGTCCATTGCACTCTCCAG
>NW_013575553.1:13528-13735 GCF_000499745.2 Eimeria mitis | reverse complement strand
TATATATATATATATATATATATATATATATATATATATATATATATATATATTATTTATTTATTTATTTGTTTGTTTGTTTGTTTGTTTATTTATTTGTTTGTTTGTTTATTTGTTTGTTTATTTGTTTAGTTTATTTGTTTGTTTAGTTTATTTATTTATTTATTTATTTTATTTATTTGTTTGTTTAGTTGTTTGTTTGTTTGT
>NW_013575553.1:13028-13477 GCF_000499745.2 Eimeria mitis | reverse complement strand
AAAAAAAAAAAACAAAAAACAAAGGTAATATATATTATAATAAATATAAAAATAAATATAATAATAAATATAATAATAAATATAATAAAAATAATAACAGAAAACAAAGATATTGTAATAAACCCTAAACCCTAAACCCTAAACCCTAAACCCTAATCTCCCCTCCACCCCTAAACCCTAAAACCCCTAAAACCCCTATAAACCCTAAACCCTAGACCCTAGACACTAGAAACCCTAAAGCCTAGCTAAACCCTAGAAACCCTAAACCCTAGAAACCCTAGACCCTAGAAACCCTAAACCCTAGAAACCCTAGACCCTAAACCCTACCTGGCAGTAGAAGTAATCTACTCTAAACCCTAAACCCTAGAAACCCTAGACCCTAGAAACCCTGAACCCTAAACCCTAAACCCTAAACCCTAAACCCTACCTGGCAGTCGAAGTAATCTACT
>NW_013575553.1:12124-12928 GCF_000499745.2 Eimeria mitis | reverse complement strand
CCCTAAAACCCCTAGAAACCCTAAACCCTAAAACCCCTAAACCCTAGAAACCCTGAACCCTAAACCCTAAACCCTAGAAACCCTAAACCCTAAACTCCCTAAACTCTAAACCCTAAACCCTAAACCCTAGAAACTCTAAACCCTAAACCCTAAACCCTAAACCCTAAACCCTACCTGGCAGTCGAAGTATTCTACTCTAAACCCTAAACCCTAAAAACCCTAAACCCTAAACCCTAAACCCTAAACCCTAAACCCTAAACCCTACCTGACAGTCGAAGTAATCTACTCTAAACCCTAAACCCTAGAAACCCTAAACCCTAAACCCTAAAAACCCTAAACCCTAGAAACCCTAAACCCTAAACCCTAAACCCTAAACCCTACCTGGCAGTCGAAGTAATCTACTCTTAAGGAAGGGTTTGAGTTGACCTCCAGCAGCCAGCATTTATCATCGGCATCAAGAAGAATATCTAACCCTAGAAACTGAAAACACCTAGACATCTGCTGCTGCTGCTGCTGCTGCTGCTGCTGCTGCTGCTGCTGCTGCTGCTGCTGCTGCTGCTCGGTCTGGTATACATTGCGGTAACGCAGCTCAAGCCAAGGCTGCAACGAAACAAATGTTTTTGCTGTTATTTCTTTTATACTCTTCCATACTTTCGCTGTATCTACACCTATACACACACCACACACAACAAAGAAACAAATATACACTGCTGCTGCAGCAGCAGCAGCAGCAGCAGCAGCGGCAGCAGCAGCAGCAGCACCAGCAGCAGTACCAGCAGCAGCAGCAGCAGCAGCAGCAGCGGC
>NW_013575553.1:10886-11328 GCF_000499745.2 Eimeria mitis | reverse complement strand
ATATTCATTTTATGTTTGTTTGTGGGTGTTTTTGTTTATATATATATATATATATATATATATATATATAATTATTTTAGTTTTGTTTATTTATTGTTATAGTTGTGTTGGTTTATATTTATTTGTGTTATTTTATTTTTATTTATTTTTATTTATTTTTTTATTTAGTTATATTATACAATATATATTCATATATATGGATACATATACGAACATAAAGTAATATATAAACAAACATATACAAATATAAATTTATATAAATTTAAAATATTTATTAGTATACATATATGCATATAAAAATAAATAAAAAGGAAATAAACAAAGACAGGCGAGGAGCACACTGGAAAAAGTAAAAATACACAAATAAAATAAATATAATAAAATAAAATAAAATAAATAAAATAAAATAAATATAATAAAATAAAATAAATAAGATAAAATA
>NW_013575553.1:10160-10597 GCF_000499745.2 Eimeria mitis | reverse complement strand
CGAGCTGCAACACACACACAAATATATTTTTTTCTTTTTTTTTTTTTGGGGTTGGGGTTGGGGTTGGGGTTGTATTTGGATTTATATGTATTTATGTTTATACTTATGTGCTTGTATTTTTTTTTTTTTTCTAGGTTTATGTTTATTTTTATGTTTATGTATATATATATGTACAAATGGTTATGGTGCTGAAAATTCAACAGATATTTACAAATACAAACAAAATAATAATATCTTATAACAGCAGCAGCAGCAACAGCAGCAGCAGCAGCAGCAGCAGCAGCAGCAGCACCCCAATCATCACCCCAGAAACAGCAAAAAGCAAACCAGAAAGTAAAAACCCAAAGAACCAAGAAAACAAGAAAAGAAAAACAAAAAGGGATAAAAGAAAACAAAAAAGGAAACAAAAAGGAGGTAAAAGAAGAGATAAAAAGAAT
>NW_013575553.1:9224-10060 GCF_000499745.2 Eimeria mitis | reverse complement strand
AAAAAAAAAAAAAAAAAAAAAAAAAAAAAAAAAAAAAAAAAAAAAAAAAAAAAAAAAAACTTACTTTTAGTGTGCCGGCGACAGCATAAACGGCAGCATAAACTCTGAGATCAAATTTTTTTTTATGTAAAAGTTTTGGTGTATCGATATATTTTTGTATAATATAACTACCTTCTCCTCTCCATATAACATTATCTATATCTCTTAACCTAGAAACTAGCTGAACCCCGCTACCCATCGCCCCCCCATCTGGTTTTATTATATATGTTGATGGGCGAGGAACCTGTAATATCTCCTCTATTCGAGCTGCAACACACACACAAATATATTTTTTTCTTTTTTTTGGGGGGTTGGGGTTGTACTTGGATTTATATATATTTATGTTTATATTTATGTGTTTGTATTTTTTTTTATTTTTAGGTTTATGTTTATGTTTATGTATATATATATATGTACAAATGGTTGTGGTGCTGAAAATTCAACAGATATTTACAAATACAAACAAAATAATAATATGTTATAACAGCAGCAGCAGCAACAGCAGCAGCAGCAGCAGCAGCAGCAGCAGCAGCAGCAGCAGCAGCAGCCCAATCATCACCCCAGAAACAGAGAAAAGCAAACCAGAAAGTAAAAACCCAAAGAACCAAAAAAACAAAAAAAGAAAAACAAAAAGGGATAAAAGAAAACAAAAAAGGAAACCAAAAGGAGATAAAAGAAGAGATCAAAAGAATAAAACAAAACACAAGAAACAAAAGAAAACAAATAAACTAATAAAACAAAACCAAAAAAAAAGAATAAAAAGAAGTAAAAGAAACCAAAAAAAAAAACCAAAAAGA
>NW_013575553.1:8386-9124 GCF_000499745.2 Eimeria mitis | reverse complement strand
GCCACCCAACCATATTATATTTCCTGTATTTAAAACATAAAACACACATATATATTTATTTATTTATTTTTATTTATTTATTTAGTTGTTTATTTATTTATTTATTTGTTTGTTTTTTTATTTTTTTGGTTTTTTAGGTTTTTATTTAGGATTTAAGATCGATGCGTGTAAAAGTTAATTGTCAAAGTCAGGCACTGAGCCACCCAACCATATTATATTTCCTGTATTTAAAACATAAAACACATATTTATTTATTTATTTATTTATTTATTTGTTTAGTTTTTTAGCTTTTTTATTTATTTATTTGTTAGTTGTTTAGTTTTGTTTATTTATTTATTTGTTTATTTATATATAAGTTATAGTCAAAGTCAGGCACTGAGCCACCCAACCATATTATATTTCCTGTATTTAAAACATAAAACACACATATATATTTATTTATTTATTTTATTTATTAGTTGTTTAGTTTTATTTATTTATTTATTTATTTATTAGTGTTTTAGTTTTGTTTATTTATTTATTTGTTTATTTATTTGTATATAAGTTATAGTCAAAGTCAGGCACTGAGCCACCCAACCATATTATATTTCCTGTTTAAAACACACACAAAACACTTGTTTATTTTTATTTATTTTATTTATTTATTTATTTATTTATTTTTATTTATTTATTTAGTTATTTAGTTGTTTATGTTTTTGGTTTTTTAGGTTTTTATGTTTTATCTAAGAACTATGCGTG
>NW_013575553.1:7881-8286 GCF_000499745.2 Eimeria mitis | reverse complement strand
AAAAAAAAAAAAAAAAAAAAAAAAAAAAAAAAAAAAAAAAAAAAAAAAAAAAAAAACTTAGAAAAAAAAACTTACTTTTATCTTCAGGAAAAGACCAGCATGGGGGTGAGAAATCAAAGATATTAGGAAAGAGGAGCGCATGCAGCCCCAAAATTTTCGCTAACATTCTTTTTTTTGTTAAGTCCCACATTCCTGGAAATCTATTTATTATCTGAGAACGACGCGTATAAAAGTTATAGTCAAAGTCAGGCACTGAGCCACCCAACCATATTATATTTCCTGTATTTAAACACAAACACACATGTTTATTTATTTATTTATTTATTTATTTGTTTATTTATTTATTTGTTTAGTTGTTTAGCTTTTTTATTTATTTATTTATTAGTTTTTTAGTTTTGTTTATTC
>NW_013575553.1:7426-7781 GCF_000499745.2 Eimeria mitis | reverse complement strand
TTATAGTCAAAGTCAGGCACTGAGCCACCCAACCATATTATATTTCCTGTATTTAAACACAAACACACATATATATTTATTTATTTATTTATTTATATGTTTGTCTTCTTAGTTATTCATTTATTTATTCATTTATATATTATTATTTAGTATAGGCTTATTGGCCTAGTTTTATATTTACTTGTTTATATATATTTTTATTTATTTATATTTATTTATATTTATTTATATTTATTTATATTTATGTATATTATGTGTAATTCAAACATATTATATTTAATATACAGCAACTGCAGCAGCAGCAACAGCAGCAGCAGCAGCACCAGCACCAGCACCACCAGCCCCACCAGCACCA
>NW_013575553.1:6524-7326 GCF_000499745.2 Eimeria mitis | reverse complement strand
ATTATATTTCCTGTATTTAAAACATAAAACACATATTTATTTATTTATTTATTTATTTATTTATTTATTTAGTTATTTAGTTGTTTATTTATTTATTTATTTGTTTTTTTTTTATTTTTTTGGTTTTTTAGGTTTTTATATATTTTCTAAGAACGACGCGTGTAGAAGTTATAGTCAAAGTCAGGGTTTATACACACAAAACAATTTATTTATATATTTATTTATTTGTTTATTTATTTATATATTTACATATTTGTCTATTTAGTTATTCATTTGTTTATTAATTTATATATTATTATTTAGTATAGGCTTATTGGTATAGTTTTATATTTATTTATTTATATATGTTTATATTTATTTATGTTTATATTTATTTATATTTATTTATATTTATTTATACTTATTTATATATATTTATATTTACGTATACTATGTATAATTCAAACATATTATATTTAATATACAGAGATAGAGACAATTCGTATGAACACCAACACCAGCAGCAGCACCAGCATCAGCAGCACCAGCAGCAGCAGCATCAGCAGCATCACCAGCAGCACCAGCCCCAGCAGCACCAGCACCAGCATCAGCAGCAGCAGCAGCAGCAGCAGCAGCAGCAGCAGCAGCAGCAAGTAATAGAATACCTTTGTTGGTGGTTTGATCGTCTCTGATCCAGCCTAGCCTTTCTATGCATGTATTTATGAGGGGTCTCTCAGCCTTGCAGTGTTTAGTATTTACTATAACTTCTCTATCGAGTGCAGCAGCAGAAGTATTTATAATAAGTTTATTACACCATAAAAAC
>NW_013575553.1:5734-6424 GCF_000499745.2 Eimeria mitis | reverse complement strand
AACCATATTATATTTCCTGTATTTAAAACATAAAACACATATTTATTTATTTATTTATTTATTTATTTATATGTTCGTCTTCTTAGTTATTCATTTATTTATTCATTTATATATTATTATTTAGTATAGGCTTATTTGTCTAGTTTTATATTTACTTGTTTATATATATTTTTATTTATTTATATTTATTTATATTTATGTATATTATGTGTAATTAAAACATATTATATTTAATATACAGCAACTGCAGCAGCAGCATCAGCAGCAGCAGCAGTACCAGCACCAGCACCAACACCACCAGCATCAGCAGCACCAGCAGCAGCACCAGCACCAGCACCACCAGCCCCAGCAGCACCAGCAGCAGCATCAGCAGCATCATCATCACCAGCACCAGCACCAGCATCAGCACCAGCAGCATCAGCAGCAGCAGCAGCAGCAGCAGCAAGTAATATAATACCTTTGTTGGTGGTTTGATCGTCTCTGATCCAGCCTAGCCTTTCTATGCATGTATTTATGAGGGGTCTCTCAGCCTTGCAGTGTTTAGTATTAACTATAACTTCTCTATCGAGTGCAGCAGCAGAAGTATTTATAATAAGTTTATTACACCATAAAAAGTTTTTATTTTTTTCTTTTTCTGTCTCTGTTTCTGTCTCGGTTTCTGTCTCTGTTTCTGTCTCCGTTTCTGTCTCC
>NW_013575553.1:5449-5634 GCF_000499745.2 Eimeria mitis | reverse complement strand
TTTTTATTTTTTTCTTTTTCTGTCTCTGTTTCTGTCTCTGTTTCTGTCTCTGTTTCTGTCTCCGTTTCTGTCTCTGTCTCCTCTTCTCGCTCTGTCTCTCCCTCTATCATACACCCCATATAGTCCTCTTCGTATAAAACATCCTGCTGCTGCTGCTGCTGCTCCTGCTGCTGCTGCTGCTGCTC
>NW_013575553.1:5092-5349 GCF_000499745.2 Eimeria mitis | reverse complement strand
TCCTCGCTAGCAGCGGCAGAATCAGCAGCAGCGAGATCGGCTTGCTCCTGCTGCTCCTGCTGCTGCTGCTGCTGCTGCTCCTGCTGCTGCTGCTGCTGCAGTTGCTGCAGTTGCTTTCTCTTCCGCTTCTGCTGCTGCCTGAGCTGCTTCTGCTGCTGCCACTCTATGTATCTAGGCACCAGTACCTTAACATATCTTTCTTCATTGTCTGTTTCTGTCTCTTGCTGCAGCTGATCTTCTGCTGCTGCTGCTGCTGT
>NW_013575553.1:4820-4992 GCF_000499745.2 Eimeria mitis | reverse complement strand
CTATGTATCTGGGTACCAGTACCTTAACATATCTTTCCTCATTGTCTGTTTCTGTCTCTTGCTGCAGCTGCTCTTCTGCTGCTGCTGCTGCTGCTGCTGCTGCTGCTGCAGGAGTTGCTGCTGTCTCTTCTTCTTTTGTACTGTCTCCTGTCTCCTCCTCTTCCCCCCCCAG
>NW_013575553.1:4223-4720 GCF_000499745.2 Eimeria mitis | reverse complement strand
CTATGTATCTGGGTACCAGTACCTTAACATATCTTTCCTCATTGTCTGTTTCTGTCTCTTGCTGCAGCTGATCTTCTGCTGCTGCTGCTGCTGCTGCTGCTGCTGCAGGAGTTGCTGCTGTCTCTTCTTTTGTACTGTCTCCTGTCTCCTCCTCTTCTCCCCCCACTACTGTCTCCTTCTCTATTCTGTCTGTCTCCTTTGCTTTCTCTGTCTCTCTCTGCTGCTCGCCTGCTTCTGAACCCCCATCAGCAGCAGCAGCAGCAGCAGCAGCAGCAGCAGCAGCAGCAGCAGTTGGTGGTGGTGGTAGCATTGCTGCAGTATCATCTCTTCCGCTGCTGCCCCTTGAAGACACAGCAGCAGTGGAGACAAACGAGACATCTCTGCTGTTGCTGCTGCTGCTGCTGCTGCTGTTGCTGTTGCTGCTGTTGCTGTTGCTGTATCCTGCTGCGCAGCAGCTAATCTGTCTCCTTTCTTCTTCTTTCTCTTTGCTTGCTGCT
>NW_013575553.1:3969-4123 GCF_000499745.2 Eimeria mitis | reverse complement strand
CCTTGAAGACACAGCAGCAGTGGAGACAAACGAGACATCTCTGCTGTTGCTGCTGCTGCTGCTGCTGCTGCTGCTGTTGCTGCTGCTGTATCCTGCTGCGCAGCAGCTCATCTGTCTCCTTTCTTCTTCTTTCTCTTTGCTTGCTGCAACAGAG
>NW_013575553.1:3439-3869 GCF_000499745.2 Eimeria mitis | reverse complement strand
TCTTCCGCTGCTGCCCCTTGAAGACACAGCAGCAGTGGAGACAAACGAGACATCTCTGCTGTTGCTGCTGTTGCTGCTGCTGCTGCTGCTGCTGTTGCTGTTGCTGTATCCTGCTGCGCAGCAGCTCATCTGTCTCCTTTCTTCTTCTTTCTCTTTGCTTGCTGCAACAGACAGACAGCGAACACCTCTCTCTCCCTCTTCTCTCTTTTCTTCTCTCCCTCTCCGCCCTGTCTCTCTACCCCTCAACAGTGTACACCCAGTAGACGCTCGACTCCACCCAACAGGGGGGCCCCCAAACGGGGCCCCCAGGGGCCCCCGTACCCCCCCGGGGGCCCTCGGGGGGCCCCCAGGGGGGGCCCCTACAGGAGAGCCCCCCAGGGGGCCCCCTTGAGATGAACGAGTTGGATGGGGGGCCCCCATCGAGACAGTT
>NW_013575553.1:3111-3179 GCF_000499745.2 Eimeria mitis | reverse complement strand
AAGAGAAGTTTGTATCTGTCTCCTTTGCCTGCCACAGATTTGGGGGGTTTTGTCTCTTTGCTGCTGCA
>NW_013575553.1:2645-2850 GCF_000499745.2 Eimeria mitis | reverse complement strand
TTTGCCTGCCACAGATTTGGGGGGTTTTGTCTCTTTGCTGCTGCAGAGACAGAAGGGACTGCAGCAGCAGCAGATTCATCTCTGAATTCTGCTTGACAGGGGGGGCCGTTGGGGGCCCAAGAGGGCCCCGAGTATTTACTTTCTAGACGAGAAGATAGCTTGGCGGAGTTGACTTGCTGCTGCTGCTGCTGCTGCTGCTGCTGCT
>NW_013575553.1:2362-2545 GCF_000499745.2 Eimeria mitis | reverse complement strand
GCAGCAGATTCATCTCTGAATTCTGCTTGACAGGGGGGCCCATTGGGGGCCCAAGAGGGCCCCGAGTATTTACTTTCTAGACGAGAAGATAGCTTGGCGGAGCTGACTTGCTGCTGCTGCTGCTGTTCCGTCGTTGCTGCTGCTGTTGCAGCAGATGAGACCTGGTTAGGGGGCCTCTGAAGC
>NW_013575553.1:2097-2262 GCF_000499745.2 Eimeria mitis | reverse complement strand
GCTGTTGCTGCTGCAGCTGCAGCAGCTGCTGCTGCTGCTGTTCCGTCGTTGCTGCTGCTGTTGCAGCAGAGGAGACCTGGTTAGGGGGCCTCTGCAGCTCATTGGCGACGGCGTGGGGTATACGGCCACTGTCTTGCTGCTGCTGCTGCTGCTGCTGCTGCTGCA
>NW_013575553.1:1924-1997 GCF_000499745.2 Eimeria mitis | reverse complement strand
TCATTGGCGACGGCGTGGGGTATACGGCCGCTGTCTTGCTGCTGCTGCTGCTGCTGCTGCTGCTGCTGCAGCT
>NW_013575553.1:1419-1824 GCF_000499745.2 Eimeria mitis | reverse complement strand
TCATTGGCGACGGCGTGGGGTATACGGCCGCTGTCTTGCTGCTGCTGCTGCTGCTGCTGCTGCTGCTGCATCCGCTGCCGCTGCAGCACGTTATGCCTTTGCAGCATTTGCTGCTGCTGCAGCACCTGGTGCTGCTGCTGCAACGTCTGTTGGTGTCGCTGTAGCATCTGCTGTTGCTGCTGCAGCATCTGCTGCTGCTGCTGCTGCTGCTGCTGCTGCAGTCTGTCTCCACCCTGCCGAAGGGCCTCTGGGGATGGGGGGGAGGAGTAAACATAAGCCTGGTGCTGCTGCATAATCCCTGCATGCACCTGCTGGTGCTGCTGCTGCTGCTGCTGCTGCTGCTGCTGCTTCTGCTGCTGCTGCTGCTGCAGCAGCAGCAAATTCTGCTGCGCTGGCCGCAGCAAA
>NW_013575553.1:336-599 GCF_000499745.2 Eimeria mitis | reverse complement strand
GAATAGCTACAGGCATGTGAGGCAGCGAAAGAGGGGCAGCAAAAAGCTTCTGCTGCTGCTGCTGCTGCTGTTGCTGCTGCTGCTGCTGCTGCATCATTCCTCTGGAGGGGAGGGGCCCCTGGGGGCCCCGCTGGCCCTCCCCATGACTTGGGTACATTTTGGGTGTATCTGCTGCAGCAGCAAATGCTGAGAAAGCAACAGGTATAGCAGCTGCAGCAAGAAGCGCAGCAGCAGCAGCAACTGCAGCAGCAACTGCAGCAGCA
>NW_013575553.1:0-236 GCF_000499745.2 Eimeria mitis | reverse complement strand
GTTGGGGCCCCACCCACAAACGGGAAAATTCCCAGACACAACTTGCTGCTGCTGCTGCTGCTGCTGCTGCCTAGAGAGGATCGCTTGCTGCTGATCCCGGGGGGTCGTTGAGCTGCAGAGAAGAAACAGAAAACACTCAGATTTGTGTTATTGTTTCTGTGTTTTGTTTTGTATTAACATAAATATAAATAGAAACAAAAAGAAGGTGTATGCGGCAGCAACCTGAATACAGAGAG
>NW_013575552.1:2022-2525 GCF_000499745.2 Eimeria mitis | reverse complement strand
CACCGTGGGCACGATGCACGCTGCCAGCCAATCGATGTCGCATCGCTTTGGGCACCCATCTGTAACTTCGTCACCGAGAATTACAAGGCGTACACAATGGTTCCATGCCGCCGCTACGCATCATATCAACATCAACCGTAGTCCCGCCTTTGGATGAGTGCTTTTGCGCTTGCATGAGGACGGCAAACGCACTTTCTGAACCAACATGATAATCCCGGCAAAGTAGACACGTTCGGTACACTCCCTGGCATCTAACGCCCACTGAACACTAGCTCATGCTCTTCTCGATTTTAACTGGGAGTGACGTTTGCAGTCCGTAGAATTCATGCAACAAACTTGGCCTCGCGGAAGCAAACTTTCATACGTGCATGAACGCTGGTGCAGCCTCCCGTATTCCGTACACCGCATCTTGTATCGAGGGAACCGCAACGTGGTAAGCTTATATACGCGCTTGGCTCACGGCTACATGCAGCACACATTATCTCTAACCATTGAACCGAACG
>NW_013575552.1:1077-1922 GCF_000499745.2 Eimeria mitis | reverse complement strand
TACGTGCATGAACGCTGGTGCAGCCTCCCGTATTCCGTACACCGCATCTTGTATCGAGGGAACCGCAACGCGGTAAGCTTATATACGCGCTTGGCTCACGGCTACATGCAGCGCACATTATCTCTAACCATTGAACCGAACAGGCAGGCGCCTCCGCTTGGTTTGGCGCAAATCCGCCACACACAACGTCGCGCTATATATGGGAGCCTTCCTATGCATCCAACCATTTGAGATAAATTGGTAACTCAAAAGCGCACTCGCTAAGGACGAATAGCGCCTGGCCCCAGTGCCATTCCAATTAACACATGATACCGCCAGTACACTTCGATTTGCCTGGCTGTGAATCTCCCGTACGCAACAACATCTTTTGCTGGATGTTTCGACGTTTCCGTCTGCACATTTGCCAACGTAAGTATGCACTAGCTTGATGCGTTATACCAGGCATTCTACCAACGTAGGATGCTTGGTGGAATGCATCAAGTCGCGTAGAAGATGTGACTACGGCGTATGGAGCGTTCACAGCAGACGACAGTGCTCTGTCATGACCACTGATGCCGCGCACGCGACTAGGAATCGTACACCCTGCGCCAACAACGCGCAACCCTTTGCACACTGAAGCGCTTTGCATTTTCCTCAAATATCTTTTACACTACATATTCAATGATGTTTTATAGCTCTAGTAATGATTGCTCTATGCTTTGTGAGCAGACAGCTTCGTTGTCAAGACTCTGACCGCCCTGGCAGACACGCGACATAATCACCGAAAAGCAACGGTGAACAATATCGGTGAGCAATGTACTTACGGATCGCATTCCGCTGACGACCGCTTGCCCGTCGTGCAACAC
>NW_013575552.1:552-977 GCF_000499745.2 Eimeria mitis | reverse complement strand
ATAATCACCGAAAAGCAACGGTGAACAATATCGGTGAGCAATGTACTTACGGATCGCATTCCGCTGACGAACGCTTTCCCGTCGTGCAACACTAGGGCATATACAGGTGCAGGTATATGCGCGCCCTGATGCACAAGCACGTAAAGACAGACAACTCAGCAACTACTCCCATACATGCCCATAATACAAACCGCGATGGCTGCGCGATGGAAGGCATATCCTGCGAATTTGAACATAACACGCCCAATGAGTGCATGGCCGCACTTTACCTTGATCAGAGGCTTTGACATTCAGCACGCAAGCAATAAAGTTGCCTTCCCTAGCTCTGTTTTGCCCGCAACAGGGTGGCGGAAAGGCTCAACAACATGCTCCGTGGGAGGCGGGGCAGCCTTCAAGCCAGCTGCACCGTAAGCCGCGCTTACGTT
>NW_013575552.1:0-452 GCF_000499745.2 Eimeria mitis | reverse complement strand
CTCTGTTTTGCCCGCAACAGGGTGGCGGAAAGGCTCAACAACATGCTCCGTGGGAGGCGGGGCAGCCTTCGAGCCAGCTGCACCTTAAGCCGCGCTTACGTTTGCAAAGGCTCAGGATTCGCGGTTGTCAAATTGACACCGTAGACCAAGTGTTTTTGCGTTCATATGTATATGTGCATCTCAGCACTGCATGCACCGCCTACGCTTCCCAAAGCACGGTTAAGCAGCACAAGCGGGTTCAGCGTAGGAGCGCAATCATTGGTATCGGCGCCAAATGAAAAGCAAAAGCAGAACCTGCGTATATGCTGTACCTATAGGGCTTCGCTGCTACTGAAGGAAAAGTTTCCGCGGATTCACGCACGAACTAAACGGAAAGCTAGCTTTTTTTGTTCTGCATTAATGAAGTTGGTGGCAACATTTCTGCGGCTTCACACTACGCGTCCCAGAGCACA
>NW_013575551.1:1634-2345 GCF_000499745.2 Eimeria mitis | reverse complement strand
CTATGGCCCTCTGGGTCGCATGTCCTAATCCCATTGCCATCTGAGCGGCAAATTGCCGAAAGAACTCGGCAATTGCCTGCTCCATTGCGGCTTGATTCACTTCAGGTTCCTTGCGTGCTACAGCTTCGCGGTCCCGGTTTCTCGGTACCTGTCGTCCTACCCCTGCAGGGAGTTGGCTGGTGTCGCGTCCGGGTTCAGTGCGCTTCGTTTCCATAGGATGCCCTGCAGTTCCTTATTCGTTGCAACTATATTCTGCATTCCTGTGTTCAACTCTAGTGGCGGTTGCACCACTTTTCCGTTGCGTAATTGCATATCCATTTCCACGGTGCACTTGGGTGTAACGCTAGTTCTCTGGCCTTGGCCTGACCTAGAGACGAGCCGCAATGAAGGCAAAACTTAAAGTAAGAGTTTCCCAAAAGCAGCTGACCTCCTTCCGCGGTACCTAGGCATCCTGGGCGTTGAGCCCAGGGCCAGGGTGTCGCGGGGAGGAGGCAGCCCGAAATGGGGTTGCAGCGCACCCCGCTGCGGCTGGCAGAGCTAGCCAGCCCCACGCGTGGACTAAAGGAAGCTTCAGAGAAGCTTCCTTTGCTGCATGCTTTGCCTCGTAACGAACTTGTATAACGTTTGCAGGCGCTTACGCGCAGCATGCCAAAGCTGTCGACAGGCTCCTGAGCTAACTCTGCGCTAACTCATGTTACATCTGCCCCCCCC
>NW_013575551.1:1007-1591 GCF_000499745.2 Eimeria mitis | reverse complement strand
TCCTCGTGCGCAGATGGTCATGTAAAACTTGATGGATTGCTGCTGTTGCTGCTGCTGCTGCCGCCGCTGCCGCTGCTGCTGCTGCTGCTGCTGTTCTCCACACCGGTGCCCGTTCCTGCGATGAAGCCAGGGAAAACTGGGCGAAAAGGGTCGAATATGTAAAGATGTCAAGGCAGAGAGAAAGGGGAGGGGAAAGCAGCATGCCAGTCGCCGCATCTGACTCAAACGGCGAGTCGTGATACGGCGGCTGTCTCCCGGCTGCGATGGTGCCACGGCACCGCCTGAATGGGCTTGCCTGCGAGAGAAACAGCAAATGGCGGCACAAAAAGGAGAAAAGAGATGAAAGGCTGTGCGAAAGCAGCGGAACTGCTGCGATGCACGCCCAGCCAGGGCCACAGCTGGTGGCTAGCTGGAGTGGCGCGCGACGCCGCTCCCGAGCTGCCGCTGGGCGAAAAAATAAGAAAAAAAAGCTGCTTCCTGGGGTCTGGGCGCTTGGTTACAAGTCATCCAGCCCCATGGAAGTTGGAATCACTCGTCCCGCTAGGCCGGGTCGCCGCCGACCGGGCACCTGAGAAAGCCCCAGT
>NW_013575551.1:407-907 GCF_000499745.2 Eimeria mitis | reverse complement strand
GCGAGGTACGGCCGGTCGGCAGCGCCCTCCCGCGACCTAGCGCGTCGCGTGGAAGGGAGAAGATCTAGATGCGGAGGTAAGGTAAGTAGCCTCCGGGGGCATCGGCGAATAAAAATAGAATAGATTGGAGGGATCCGCCTAGGTATCCGCGAACAAAAAGCCACCAAACCCCCACTCCCGCCTCCTGCCTACACGCACACCCTAGGTGTAGTCCAGGAGGGCACTAAGCTGTTTAGGGGGGATCGCCTCCCGTAAGCGATCCTCTGAAACCCACTCGGGATCGCGTGTGCCCGGCCATTTTACGTAATATTCGCGTTTCCGATGGCCGCGGCGGGAGGTAGTGCGCACTTCGAGAATCTCTGTATCCTCGAGGCGCGGAAGCTCGCGAGGTCGCTGCTGCTGTTTCCTCGCTAGAGTGCGAGGAAACCGCGGAGATTCCCGGAACTGTTTTAAGAATCCCACATTGATAGTATGATGACATCTCCACGTTGAGGGTAAAT
>NW_013575551.1:0-201 GCF_000499745.2 Eimeria mitis | reverse complement strand
ACGTTCCTGTGCTTTGCGCATGCATTCCCTCGCTGCTGCAAGCTGTGTGCCGAAGTCGGAAGCCAAAGTCCGTCGGGGCTGGCTTCCAACCGCTAGGTCGAGCGGCGGATCGGCGAGTGGAGTTTCGGTGCAGACCAGGGACGCCGGAGAGCAGCGAGTGGAAGAATGCACAGTAGTGTTATAAACCCATTCTGCACAAGC
>NW_013575550.1:0-703 GCF_000499745.2 Eimeria mitis | reverse complement strand
TTTTTTTTTTTTTTTTTTTTTTTTTTTTTTTTTTTTTTTTTTTTTAGTTATATACTATTCAGGTTCTCTCAGTGCTGCAACTTGAATACTACCAACACATAAAATATATTATTCACTGGCGGTATTTCTGCAGAAGATAAACAATAAAACATGAAAAGGAATTTATTTTTTGTTTTTTTTTTATTTTTATTCTTTTTTTTTTTTATTTTGTGTACACCCTCTGCTCGCTTGCAGCGGTTGAAGCTAACAACAATTTCTGTGTGCACGTCTACTCGTGCGTGTTCATCTCTATATATATAAATAAAATAAAATACAAAATATATTAATATATATATATTTATAATTATATTTTATATATTATTTATTTTTGGTGCTGCAGCACCACTAGCTGACCCAGCTGGGTGTTGGGGGCCTTCAGCAGCAGAGAGCTGCGAGAGGCTGCTGCATGCAGCAGGTGATAGAAACTATATTGTATTGTGTATTTTATTATAAATGAATTTTATATAAATTAAAAGTTTATATAGATCTATTGCTTAATACAAAACTAATAAAAATAAAAAAAAAATAACAAAAGAAGAAATTCATCGCCGTTGATCGTTTTCTTCTTTCTCTGTTTTCACTTCTATCAGAGTTGAAACAGTGTGTTTAAGGCAAAGATATATATATATATATATATATATATATATATATATACATATATATA
>NW_013575549.1:359-2346 GCF_000499745.2 Eimeria mitis | reverse complement strand
CTGCTGCTGCTGTTGCTGCTGCTGCTGCTGCTGCTGTTGCTGTTGCTGCTGCTGCTGCTGCTGCTGCTGCGGTTGCTGCTGTTGCTGTGCTGCTGCTTGCTAGTCTCCTCCTCTTTGCTGCTTGCACTGAGACAGCTTGCAGTATAAAAAAAGGGTTTAGGGTTTAGGGTTTAGGGTTTAGGGTTTAGGGTTACGCCTGCGTAGCTGCCTGTACACGGAAAGACTAAACCCCAGCTAAACCCTAAACCCTAAACCCTAAACCCTAAACCCTAAACCCTTTTTTATATTTATACTACAAGCTGCTGCTGCTACAAAGAGGAGACAAAGAGAGACAAAAAAGACACAAAAGGAGATAATATACTAAACCCAAAACCCTAAACCCTAAACCCTAGCTATCTATTGCAAGCCATATACAGCTTTGTCTCCTTTTTATTTATTTTTGTCTCTTTTTTGTTTCTTTTTGTTTCTTTTTGTTTCTTTTTGTCTCCTTTTTCTTTTTTTTTTGTTTTTTTTTGTTTCTTTTTGTCTCCTTTTTGTTTTTTTGTTTTTTTTTGTTTTTTTTGTTTGTTTATTTGTCTCTGTTTGTTTGTCTCTGTCTATCTATCTCTGTCTCTTTCTGTTTCTTTATATCCTCTTTCTGTCTCCTTTTGTCTCCTTTCTTTTGTCTCCTTTTGTCTCCTTTTTTCTTTTGTCCCCTTTTGTTTTCTTTTGTCTCCTTTTTGTCTCTTTTCTTTGTGTTTCTTTCTGTTTCTTTCTGTTTCTTTCTGTTTCTTTCTGTCTCCTTTTGTCTCCTTTTGTCTCCTTTTGTCTTTTTTTTTTCTTTTGTCTCTTTTTGTCTCTTTTTGTCTCCTTTTGTCTCCTTTTGTCTCCTTTTGCATAAAGGAAGATAAAACAAGAGACAGCCGAAGGCAAAAGGAGACAAACAACACGAAACCTAAACCCTAAACCCTAAACCCTAAACCCTAAACCCTAAACCCTCAAAAACAGAAGCGTCAGCAGGGAACCACTGCAACACAAAAATAAGTTATAGGGTCTGAGGGGGGTATCTTCGTATCAAACCCTAAACCCTAAACCCTAAACCCTCAGTTAAAATGCAGCGCTAGCTAGCTAGCTAGCTAGCTAGCTAGCTAGCTGATAGGTAGCTATATAGCCACCTGCTAGCTACGAGCTAGCTAGCCAACTGCTAGCGGCTAGCTAGCTAGCTAGCTAGCTAGCTACTAGCTAGCTACTAGCTAGCTACTAGCTAGCTACTAACTAGCTACTAGCTAGCCACCGGCTAGCTAGCTAGTAGCTGGCTAGCTAGCCAGTAGTTGGCTAGCTAGCAAATACTAGGTACTAGCTAGCTAGTAGCTCGCTAATTAGCTAATACTGGGTACTAGCTAGCTAGCTAGCTAGCTACCTAGCTAGCTAGCTAGCCAGCTAGCTAGCTACTAGCTAGCTACTAGCTAGCTAGCTAGCTAGCTAGCTAGCCATATGCTAACCTTTAGCTAGCTAGTAGCTAGCTAGTAGCTAGCTACTAGCTAGCTACGTAGCTAGCTAGTAGCTAGCTAGCTAGCTAGCTACTAGCTAGCTACTTGTTTAGGCGGTTCTGTGAATTGGAGAGACGGTGCCGCCAGGGCCTCAGATCCAACTGCATACACAACGCAAACCCTAAACCCTAAACCCTAAACCCTAAACCCTAAACCCTAAACCCTAAACCCTAGAGGGGTGAGGAGTTGTATTGCTAATGCTGCTGATGCTAATCCCATAATGCCTCTATCCTCTTGCCTGCTGCTGCTGCTGCTGCTGCTGTTGCTGCAGCAGCTGCTGCTGCTGTTGCTGCTGCTGCTGCTGCTGCTGCTGCTTTCTCGAACGTGTGTTTGGTGCTGCAGCACTTCTGCTGCTACTACTCCTACTAGTACTACCACTCCTGCTGCTACTACTACTACTGCTGCTGCTGCTGCTGCTGCTGCAGCAGCAGCAGCTGCTGCTGTTGCTTACAGGAACG